>NW_019385027.1:171939-216189 GCF_000671375.1 Centruroides sculpturatus
ATTTTATGCACTAGTAAATATTTAATGGATAAATGAATAAATTACTGAAATTACGATTAAATAACAAATAGACGATATATATTACTTAACTTATGGGGATTAAGGTAATATATTAAGCGTATTATTGAGAATAGAGAGAATATATGCCCTTACTTACCCAAAAATTAAAAAAAAAAAATAACTTAAAAAAATGGCCTATATTCAGGGTGGGAAAGAAATTCACTTAATACCCATGCTACGGAATATAGAATGTACCCAAAGGGTGTACATACATTTTCAATTTTTACTGTACGAACACGAAATGATTATATTTTCAATCATTTTACAGTTCTATAAGCAAGTAAAGCACGTAATTTAAAACATGTTACACAATTAAATCTTAAAAAAAAACTTACTTATTTCTTCTAATCTTGCATCAAAAGAGAATCGTGCTACCGAAGAACAGAAAATATTCCTTTACGTAAGTAAAATATATACATAAGTTATATCTCGCACGTCACTCATATCTCCCCCAAGTTGGCAATAGTGACGAATGAGAAAAACATTTCAAAAGATTTGTCGACTTAAGTCAACAATGATGATAAGTCGATTGACGTACGCTAGAGAAGGATAAAACCATCAAATATTATTTATCAGGAAATAAATTGGTGACGTAAAATTGATGAGTTTTTAAAATTACACCGAGAAAACTTTGTATTCGTTTATAATATAGATTAATGTTTCTTTTTTCTTTTTATTTATTGATTTTTTTTTGACAATAATCTATACAAATTTATAGACAGATTTTCTTTAATGCGAATTGATGTGTTACTTAAGATTTCTTCTGTCGTTATTCATTTATATAAATCGATTGCTTAACTCGAAATTACACGAATCAAACAATTTCGGCGAATAATAATAATAATAATAACTTAATTTTGAGAGTGGGGATGCGTTTTATAAACAATTCTAAATTGCTAATAATGAGTAAAATCGTCATTATGTCCGACCCTACTGGAGATACACGCGGATCCCTTTATCTCCCCATCTCCTCGACCTTAAATCACCAAAATTTAACAGCATCAAACCACATAATAAACAAACCTCCCTGCCAAATTTCACAAGTTTTCGACAAAAAGCACAGGAGTTATTAAGCTTCAAATATGGCGAACAAAATCTTGTCCCTCCCCCCACTAACATCCATACATACAGGGGAAAAAACCCCCGAATTTTTCTGCATTTCTCGACGTTTCAAGGTTTCCTGAATCCAAAAATGTAAAAATCTTGGCGGGGGAGGGGTTTATTTTTTGACCGATCGTCATACTTTCCCTCTGTTATGTATAACAACCGGGAAAGTAAAACGAACCTTTTGGTGAAAATAAGCGCCATAATTTTACTTTTATTTTTAATATTTTTAACTAAAAAACAAAAAAAATTAATTGAGTGCTGTCTACAGAAATGTTCTTGTTTTTTAAACAAATACTTAACAGTTAAACACCGTTAAATAATACACAATAATAGTTATTAATCTGGAGAACGTAGTTAGGTTTTCAAGTTAATAAAGTATTAATACATAAAATAATCTATTATTTGTTTAAATTATAGGAATTATATCACGAAAGATATTGTAGCGTGGCAGTTATGTTCGCTTCCATACCAAATTATAAAGAATTTTATGATGAAAACGATATTAATAAACAAGGCTTGGAGTGTTTAAGGTTATTGAATGAAATCATATGCGATTTTGATAAGGTATTTTTTACATTATTTTTTCTATATTTTAAATAGAAGAAGATAAGTTTTGTAAAAAAAAAAATAATAATAAATATTGTTTACAGTTATTGTTAAAACCGAAATTTAGTGGAATTGAAAAGATTAAAACAATTGGGAGTACTTACATGGCAGCAGCTGGGTTACAACCCGGTAAAGAAGAGTCGGGTGTAAGTATGCTTGTATTATTATTATTATTATAAATTATCTGTAAATTAAAAATAAATTAGTTTACGTAACGTTTCTGTATTGCTATCCAAGGCTAATAAGGTAAGATATAAACATAAAGTAAGTACGCTTTGATAGAGTTACCATAAACAAATCATTAAAAAAAAAAAAGAGGACTCTTTTGATTTAAAAATGAGATATAAAAATTTAATCTTTACAAGTTTTGTTTTATAATAAAGAAAGGGAAATACAAAATTATATAATTTCCAATAATTCTGTATGAAAAATAAATCATTAAAAAAAAAAAAGCTTGCTCACATCTCGTTCTGTCCCGCACTCGGGGCAGGATGGGGTATGAGATTAGTGCTCAAATATTAGAAAATAAATATTAGTCTTGTTGCTTACAAAACTTGCAAACCAGCACGGAATCGTCATCGTCGCTGTCAAAATCTGCACAAGACGTATGAGCCCATTTTTTGCATGCGACACACGAACACCAACCCTCAATCGACTGAGTGGGCCTCGGTGAAGTAAAGGCAACTCGTATCATCTCCTCCTCCCACGTAATCGTCCCCTTGTTCTTTTTTATTAGACTTTGTTTTTTTTTTATTTCCTTTTCCTTTACGGGAAACCGTCCCATTGTGCCCCAAAGCACATGCTTCTAACAATCAAATAGAGAAAAAAGTTTATGATTACTTTTTGCATTATTTCATTCTAAAAATACAAACAAACAAATCTTTAATAAACTAGACTATATAAATTTGGTTAAGTTTTAAACTATACCATATACTTTCATTGTTTTAATGTTGATACACTTAATTTCATCAAAAAATCACGACGCAAGGTTTTATTGGTCAACGACAAAACGAATCTCGGTAACCAAGTATTCACACTGACATGTTGTCGCAGTCTGAGTGTAGGACAGGGAGCGAACTAATTCCCTCACCTCTCTTTCATATGTAAATCGTCTTTCCCATTCCGCCCTGGGTTCCCCTATATATGTATACAAATTATATACAATTAGAAATTCGCACCGCTATAATTAGTATAAACTTTAATTAGAGTTCATTCTTCACTTCGTTTTCTCTATTTTCACAAATGCGTGTGTTAAGGCAATCGACAGAATTGTATAAACTGATCTCTCTAATTATATATCAGCCATTAAATATAATTGAAAAAATTAAAACTGTATTTAATAAATAGAGATTTTATTATAATATTCACTTCTTTGGCATATTTGAGTATGTAAAATTTCAAAATTTAACACACTCAAATGTAATTTTTACTTCATTTTTTGATAATATCTAAATCAAAAATAATCCTTTAAAATCCATTTATTAAAAACTTAAATATTTTTTAAATGACTTTTTCCCTATTCTTTGCTTTTTTTTCAGAAATTTGCATTTCTAGGATAATGCTTTTCAATTACAAAACGTTGTTACAATATTTACTGAATATAAACTTATAAAATTCTTAAATATATAGGGTTTCCCATAAATCTGGCCCCATAAAATTATGCCAATGTCTGTTTATTCTTTTACAAGTGAAGCATAGCGCTAAGAATGAGTATATCCTTACAAGTTATTTTGGTGGTGTGGATTTGCAGTCAGTGTGAAGTGACCAAACAGGCTGCATCCAGACTTCTTGCTAATCACAAAGTGGTCTGGATGCAGTCTGCTAAACTCTTTGTCACTTCATGCTGTGGGTCCACACCATCAAAATAACTTGAATTCATTCCTCTTAGTGCCATACTTTACCTGTAAAAGAATAAACATCATAGAGCCAGACCATCTATAATAGATTATACTAAATTTGTATTAATTTAAATGCTAAAATGCACCATAAGATAATCTGACTTTGTTTAATGTGAATATTTGTCATAAATGATATCACTATTAAGTTTCATTAACATTTTTTATTATTATAGAAATCCTAATATAGGTTTTTGTAATTTAAAATATGTTAGCAACACGATTATGGAATTATACATTTTCTTGATTAACAAATATTGCACTTTTCTGTTTTACAAAAACTCTAAATAATTTTTACAAGATATTTACATTGCTTGTAAAACTGCTGTAAAGATGCAAACATTTAATACAAAAAAATATATTTAATGCAGTTAAGTATTATATACAAAAAAAAATATAAAACTGGAGTTTCACTATTTCATAAAATTCACAATTTAAATATATGATTATTTCTCTTATCAAATTATAAATTTATTTTAATTTATATAAATTTTACTAGATATTACACTACTATCACATATAATGCGATCTTGTTAAAATTAAGTGTTTTTATTAAAGGATGGTTTCATCGAGAATCTCTGATAATGATTCGCTTGAAGATATATTCATTTGTTGTGGGCTTGTAGGAAAACTACTACTGGGGGATTTTGCAAACAGTAATACCTGATTGCAATTCTGACTTTGTACGTTTGATGGATAAAATGTAATATTGGAGGCACTTTGTTGCATTGCATTTGAATTAAGTATCGGAGTCTGATCACTAATGCCTTCGGAAGGAATGTCAATAGAAAACTGCCGATGTATTCGCCTGTGTTCGTCTACAACGGGAGTTTGTGGACTAGTCGGTGATTCGATTATTTGATTACTGTTGTACACTTGAGTCTGAAAATCCAATTTTACAGAATGTGTAGGTGATACTAAGGGTGTGTGCTCATCGTCTAAGTAAAAGCCTTCCGTATTCTCGCCAGCAGAAATGGATTGAAGTTTTTGAGTGTCTTCTCTTTTATCTGACCCAAGCAATTTTTCTTGTGAATTATTACTTGAGCTATCAGACGAATCACTATCAAATACTTTTGGCTGACTAGATGCTATGTGTGATGTTTTGCACTGCCTAGCAGATTTTTCAGACATCGGAGAAGATGGTGCATCACTACCGGAAGATGGAAGTCTACCTCTTCTTTTAGATAACCTCTCCATACTAGCAGTTAATACTGCTCTTTTTAAATCATCTTCATGGGATAAAGCTTTAATCATATATTTTGATGGACTAGGAACTGATAAAGCAGAATTAACATGCTTGAATTCTCCAGCATTTGGTAAACTATGTGAAGTTGAAATTTCACCAGAAGATACAAATATTGATTCTGTAGCTGAACCTTGTTCTATATCTGGAACAGCATCTGGAAGTGATGTAGCCCTAAAAAACAAATATGAATTTCAATAATCAAAAACTTAAAGGTTAAGAAATTAGAAATTAATTTTAATAATTCAAAGTACCTGACTCTGAGAGAAGGCGAATCACGAGGTATATATAAAACATCTACTTCTGTAGGACTAATAACAACACTACCAATTGTACTATGTGAATCAGTGTCTGATAAATGATCTTCAGAAACAGATAATACTGGAGTATAACTTTCATTCAAATTTTCTTGTCTTTCTAATTTTTCTTCTAAAGCATCTTCCTGTGCTTCTTCATTTAATGTTTCTAAGGCACCAAATATCAGACTTTCTTCTAAAGTTACCTACATAAAATAAATGCTTTTAAATAATGATGCATATTGAGTAATTTTTCAATTTAGAATAATAAATAATAATATATATATTTTTTATTTATTTATTTAAGTATTCAATTGAAAAACTGACTTTTTTACATTACATTTATAGGATTGTTGTAAGCATTTTAAAAAATAAAATGTTGCATTTGTAGAGTAATTTATTTAAAATTAAAATCATATTAAACCAAATAATTAAAATAATACTTGAAGGTATTACTTAAAATAGATAAAAGTTATCTATATCAGTCAACATAGGTTATTACATTCCTACATAATGTAAAATGAAATTAGCAGTAAAACAATGCACCAAGTGTAAAATTAATGTGACAACAGAAACTGATGCGTGTTAATAGTACTGGTATATTATGTTGCATGTTACTGACTTTTGGAAAGTGCTATTGTTTCTATCATCATTCTGTTATATAATTACAGTCTTTTAATAACTTTTTAAAATTTTATTACACTACACTCTTGCTAACCCAGCCATTCCTTGCATACAGGGGTGCCATATGAATGAGAGTAAGTAATCACAAAGCCTAACTAAAGGAAAAGTTGTGTCATTCTTTGGTACTGTCTTTTGACAGCTATACTGTTTTTCTTATTGTGAAATAATGTACAATGTTACAGTAATTGTAAGTTTAATTACTTATTAAATTTAATATTACATTTACCGTATGTATTTAAAAAAAACATGAGACAAACATAATTGGAGATAATTCTACAGATAAACACACCTTTTTATCCAGCAAAATGACTTTAGTTAATTAAACAAATGTTTTCNTAATAATTTATTATTACTAATTTATAAAGCCAAACTGACTAGAGTAAATTTAAACTAAAAATTTGTTTAAAAAATAATTGTACTTATAAACCTGTTTTTCCAATGCAATATTTGGTCGTCTTGATCTTCCTTCTGTTCTTTCAGTATTTTCAGAAACATTATTTGAAGATTTTGGTTTTTCCTGAGTTGTATCTGTATTTGTTTGCCGAGTTTTGTCTCTCACTGATGAAGAACGTGATCTATCACCTTCACTAACAGTTACTACTTGATATTCTTGATCTCTCAATGAAAGAATTGCAACTCTGAATAATTCCCAATCACCAAAAGACATTTTTAATACGTCTTTCAATTCATTCAAATCACAAGTTAATAGCACAAGACCATTAATATTATTTTGTGTAACAACTTTGCTATATTCTGATAACTTATTTTTGTTTATATTTTCTAATGATGAAATTACATTAATAACACCTTCAAGAGATAATGTACTTAATTTTTGTTGATTTGGAAGTGTCTGAAAATATATAAACATTTATTAATAATTTAAGAATATATGATTTTTTTGTTAATTTAATTTTTACAAACTAATTTTTATAAATCAGAAATATCTAGAATATTTCATAAAAATACAAAAACAAAACTAGTTTGATTCCTTACTACTTGTTTGGGGCATTGTCTAAAGTTAGCATTCTCAACTGGATAATCCCACCACACTGTTGGTCCTGGTGATAATGTTCCATGACCTGAATCTTGTCTTAGTTCTGATCTCCAAAGATATGACTGAGGTGAAGCCCAAGTGTGAGAAGATGGAGGTCTTGGGGGACTAAATCTGCCCCAGCGATTTTGTCCACCATATGATACTACTGGAAGAGTATTATCACCATGTGTAGTAGTACCTTTAATCAAAGCAGTTAAATGATGCTGATCCTCTGAAATGTGAACAAAATTTTTTTAACAAAAATGTAAATAATAGTAATAATTAAATCTATTTGATAAAGGCTATCAAGAATTATCATATATTTAATATAAACTCCTAGTAAAAAAATTTTCTAAATTAAAATCAGAAATAAAATTATCACTAATTAAGAATTTTGAATGCATTCTTCATATATTTTTCAAGTTGTATTAATAAAGAAAAATAATCAATTATGTGGAGATTATCTTCAATATTATAAAGACATTCTGTAACTGATTAGCCTCTCAGTAAAAGTCATTGTTGTGTTTTTAAATATATTCTGAAGATATGTAAAGAATGTATAAGAAAGAGCAATTTAATGACTATTTTCATTATTAATTTAAGCATATTATTTTGTGAATTATTTAAGAATTAGTAGAAAGCAAATAGATAAAGGTAGATAATTAAAATTGAACAAACTTAAATAAAAATATTTACCATGAATTGATTTTCTTATGTAAGGATCAAGATTAATTGTAAAGGGTAAAAATATTTTTAAATCAATAACTTGTAGAGTACTTGAATGAATAGAAAGGAAAACATCAAACTTTCTTTCATCGTGATCAAGATCCAACATTGGCTCTTCTTCCTTTGAAGTAGGAATATGTACTTTTATCCTATAAAAATAATTTTCAATAAAAAAAATTGTTTTAAAAATAAAATATCTAAATGAAACTTTTGAATATACTTCTCAAATATTGCTTTTAATGAAAGTGGATCATCTAATTCATTTTCATGAATTTCATAATACATTATAATCCAAGATATGCGATAAGGCCAACGTTCGGTGGTATTCACCCAAACAGCCAAATGATACCAATTGAAATCTATATTAAATGCTTTCAGCAATCTACCTATTAAAATAAACAAAAAAATTTTGAATTAAATCCTTGTTTTAAAGATGAAATTTAAAACATAATATTTAAAATATAACATTTAAGTTTTGGAATTTACTTACCAGTTATGTAAACAATATTAAGTAGTCTTCTCATAGAACGAGGATTGATATCACTAAAATAGTCATCTGTTAATAAAACTTTTGTCAAATCATGAGCACCGGTTACATTATGATGTACATTGCAAATGCTGCTTCCTATACTGTCACTATTTTTCAACTTATGAGCACTCTTTCGACTTTTCCGAAATATATCTGGTATAGAAACACTTGATGCTGAAGTTCTCCTATTTGTCTGGTACATTTATTTTGTATTCAATTACATGAAAATAAAATATTTAATTAGTATAATATTTTAAGAAAAAATTTTCTAAACACTAAAGATTGTTTACTACATTATACTTAATATATTAATCTAATAGTTTAATTGAGCAATATTAAACATAGTTTATTATTTTAGTCTCTACTTATTAATATATCATATATAAAATATTGTTAATTATTTTTGTGCAGAGTAAGTTTAATTAATGAAACTTTATTTACAATAGTTGCTGCTTCTACTAATGATGTATAGATGGAAATAAGACAAACTAAGAACAGTGATAGAACAACAAAAATATTTATTTCATATCTTAAACTAAAATAATTTCTTCAGAAAGATAAAAAAATTCTTTTGGATTTTTAAATCTTCCTATTAAGATATCAATAAATTCTCATTGGTTGGATACTAACATCTTGAATTTTAAGTTAATTAAGGATAGAATAAAGAAGCTTTTTTCTCACTAACTTAAAATATCAAAACTTATTACAAATAATATAAATAAAGTCCTTTAATGTATTATAAGTTGGAAAAATTTTTCTAATTGTCCCTAGAGAAAGAGAGCAGAAATTATATAATGAGACAGGAAAAGCTTAAAGTAAACTACATCTGCTACCATAATTAATAAGAAAATAGATACATTATTGAATAAAATGCAATTCAGTAGAATTGGTCACTTGTACATTATAACTAAATTTTACTAATTTCATCTAACATGGAATGTTTCTAAGTTTTATTTATTAGGGTTTCTCATTTCCTGGTCTTTTGCTTGTCCCGGGATTCTGGGATAAAAGTGAACTGTTTTCCGGGATTCTGGGAAATCCCGGGACAATTAATTATTTTTAAGATATACAAAATATCATGAAATCAAATGATACAATTATTTTTCATTTTTTAAAGTAATTTTAAAGTTCTGTAACCTCCAAAATCATATTAATAATGCTGTGTACGATATATAATAAAAATTACCTTTGAATTACGTAGTACGATATATAATAAAAATTACCTTTGAATTACACAAATAGAAAAAAATTTATTAAAGTTTGTTGGAAATTGCATACAACAACAACAAGACAAAGTACACTTTTATAAGATTTTAAAAAGCAAAGATGGTCAATACTCCAATCACTCACTCTAATTCTTATTTTAGTAATGAAAAGCCTTGCTACTGAGAATGCCCTTTCTGATTCAATTGATATGATTGGAATCACATTTAATGCATTTAAGAGAAGACAGATATGTTTTTTCACCTGTAGCCTGGAAGATTTCGAATTTGTTTTCGAGATTGTTTTCAAGATTTGCTCTCTAGTATTCTTGATTTGTCTACCTCGACTGCTTTAATAGCAGCATCAAGCTTATAGCTCGATAATTCACCAATTCGTTTGGCTTTAATAATCAGGTTTACGAAGAAAAACTTCATACTTGCAGACTTCATACTCGTTTGTATCCTTGTCCAATTTGCATAACCTGGCATTACGCAGTTATCAAAGCTATTGGGCATAGTTAAAAATTAAGACAGCATAAGCACAATTATTCCATATATTACAGGTTCTGACAAGTAAAGAATTTTCAGAGTCTTGCCACAAATAAGCTACGTATTGATTATTGACCATTTGTGACATGCCATAATGAGCAAAAATTAAAAAAAAACCAATAGGTAGGTTTAAAATTAATAAATACAAATGTATTCTGACAGTGAATGAGTTAATTATGCTTTCTATTTGCAAAATTCCTCTACCTTAACACAAAATAAGAAAAAAAGTGAATTTTTAAGAAATTTGCGGGATTTCCCAAGATAAGAAAAATTTCCCGGGATATTTCTTGAGTTAAAAAAACAACCAGGATCCTGGAATCCCATTTGAGAAACTCAAATTAGTACATTTAAAAAAATAAAGTGTAAAATTACTTATGTATTCTAAAAATAAGAACATGGAAAAAAAATAATTTAATTTCAAAAGCATTTAAATGAAATGGAATACAATATAAATTTCACTCAGTTAAATCATTTGAGTTAGGTTATATTAGCATGTTCAGGGAACTTTCATTATACTTTATAAATTTTCTTTTTATTTCAAATATATTAATTTTATATATAAATTTATATCTATATGAGTACCTGTTGAATACTGACAATTGATCCATGTCCCTTTTCTTCTTTCTCTTCAATCCACATGTTTGTATGTTTACAAGTCTGAAGAGCAGCTTTTTGTGCAACTTTCACTTTTCTTAAACCACTATTCTGCAGGTAGAAAGGTAAATGGACAATGTTGCGAAGATAATCATGACCTCTGATGGAAGAATTATGAAAAATATGGTGAATGTTAGCTTCAATTGCCTGTAAAAACAAAATAAAAAATTACAATATTTTAACATAGAAGTGATAGAATTATGTAAGTTATCATAATAATGATTATAATACATATTACAGAAATTTTAAGTTTTTGACAACTTTAACACAGATCCCTTTGATAGTACATAAGTAACAAAACATGCATAATGATGAAACAACCAAGACAATTTTTTCTATTTTTCTAAAAATAATAAACCATGCGATATCTTGCCTGACCTCTTTCTCAGAAGTCCTCTTATAACTCTAGTAGAAAATGGAGACAATACGTTGTTGTTGTTACCACATATGGTAAGCATGAAAATTGGATCAATGAAAAAATATTTCAGCACAATAAAATACTATTAGAAACTGAGTATTGCTTATGCTTAAACATTCTTTAAGGAATTAATTTTAATGGAGAGAATATAATTTTTTTTTGTAGAAAACATGTTGAACTTTCAAAAATGAAATTAAGGATTTTAAATGTCTATTTTATTTTTATGAAAGATCCAAAGTAAAAATTTCAGGTTATTTATTAATTTTAAGTTATTTCTAATTAATTTATAAAATTTCAAAATAAAATAGACATTTTTGTTTATAAGTGAGATATTTAACATAAACAACACAAGAATTAAATTATTAATATAACAATTACATAAATTACAAAATAAATAAAAACATATGAGAATGGAGAAAAGATGAAAGTCAGAAAGAAAAATTATATAGTAGTATTTAAAATTTTACATAATATTTAAAATATTTTTAAATATTATGCAAACTTGTACATTCATAATCTTTTTATTTTTCTTTATATTATATAATTTTATCAATTGATTAAATTTCACAAACTGCATTCTCGGCATTCTGATGTTTTATTTTTTTAAATATTTCTGTTTTGCTCACAATATCCACATTCTGCCAATTATTATTTTTATTGTTTAATTTAAAATATTCTTCTTATATAGAATTTTTTTAATAGCTAGCATATAGTGATATAAACAAATTAGTCTGCAAGATCATTAATATTTAACTATCTAATGCATATCTCCTATTGTAAAGTCATCTACACAATAAAACAGTTGAAATGTCAGTAAGAGCATTTTTGCTAAACTAACTAGGCATATAAAGAGTTCTAATAAAGAATAATGTAAATCTTAAATTTTTAAATCTCATTTCTAACATGAAACTATTCATATTTTCAATTTGCCTGCTATTATTAACCAATCAACTCTCCATATTAATAATATGTTAAGGACTTGCAGGTGAGTATATATGTCTACTCATTTTAACACTCCTCTCCTGATAATTTTGTAAACAAATGTATCTTGGTTTGAATTGTCATTACAACAGGAAGGTTTGTTTGCTTGTTCCTGTTGGATTGATATTCTTATATTCTTGGCAGGAAATTTATAAACAACATTGAAACTGAATGTCAATAACTATCAATGACAAGTATACACACTGTCTGATTTAAAACAAGGAGAGTCCTAAGATCAGCAAAAACATCCCTGCATGAGATCATTTTGATGTCAAAGTAATCTTGATGTTGACCTTTCTCATTATCCAAATAAGTCGCCAATTTCACTTAGAAATAGGTGTAGGACC
Source organism: Centruroides sculpturatus (assembly GCF_000671375.1). Classification (NCBI taxonomy): domain Eukaryota; kingdom Metazoa; phylum Arthropoda; class Arachnida; order Scorpiones; family Buthidae; genus Centruroides; species Centruroides sculpturatus. Next base: position 184,270 of record NW_019385027.1, read on the forward strand.
ATTTGAGTCAGAGAGAGGAAAGTTTGAAACCAATCAAGACATCCAATCTGTAAAAATCTGTCCCCCCAAGGACATAGGTATAGGTGCTTTTCATAAAGTGCCAGTGTAAGAGTGTAACTATGCAAATGTGAATTTAGTACCAAGTGATATACATTAGTTCTTGCAAAGAAAAACATGCACAAGCAAGAAGCGAGAAATCTCACTGGCATGGGTGAATTTCTGGTTTTCGCACATATCTGACAGGGTTTGATATTTATTGCGTCTTGCCTCTTCTCACGACATATTCTCGCTCGCTTGCATCTGCATAGTCACACCCTAATGGGAGGAAACTGGAATAGCTGCCAACATAAGTGTGTGTGTGTGTGGGGCCCTTTATATTCAATTTCCATCCAACCCACTATTTGTTCTCTATTCTCTGCTTATTTCTCTTCTACTTCATTGTCATGATTTGTCAAATCTCTAGTGCAGTGATTCTCAACCACTGTGCTAAAGTGCCACAAGATTTTTGAAGTGTGCTGCCACTGCGAATACCCAAATATAAGCGACATCAGACAAGTAGTTCAATCGATTCTACCTTCCTAGGGCATGTTTGGAAATTGTAACTGGTATTACTGGTAACTGCCAGTAGTTACCAAAGCATTTAGAAAATGTTACCTAAATAACCAACTACATTTAAAAATCACTGTTATGATGTCACTGGTTGTCCTGCAGTACTTACTGAAGTAACCGTGCGTGCCACCAAATTTTTAAATTATTAAAAATGTACCATGACGAAAAAAAGGTTGAGAATCTATTGGATTGGTATGTACTCCCTGCAGTGCCTGACTTTTGATGTTCTTCTCCAAACATTTATTTTTTGCTCCTGGATATCTAGAATCTTCCCTCTTTCAGAGATTCTATGAAATTTTTTCCTCTGGATTTACTTCACAATGAACTAGACAAATCACTTTGGATATTTTTAAATAATTTTAAACATTTCAACTGACCAGGTATTGTACATAAGAAAGCCTCTCTCTCTATAAATGGCATTTTAAATAAATTAATGAGTCATACTTCATTCTAAATGCATACACCCATATATGTGATCTTTTGCTAATGTCAACCCTTTTGATCAAAAATCAAAGTTTTCAGTTTGATGTCTAAGATAAAAATCTCAATCTCATGCTTCTCTTCATATATTAAAAAATTTATAATCTGTATCCTAACATTTGTGTAAAAATTTAAGAGTTTTTTGTTTTTCATTATCCTTTTAAATTACTTTTTCCAGGCTTAACAGTTTATCAGATGCTCATAACCATGAATTAGATTTTAAAAGTTGAAATTTTAAACTATGTTCTATTGGAATGTATTCATCTTTATGTTCAAATTATTGACTGAAGAAGCCTAATTAGTTTAGCAAACATACTTTATGTTTTTGTTCACATTTTTAGTGTTTAACAGGTGTCNCAGAAAACTTTTAATTTTTTTCCTAAATATAAAATAGTAAATTGCTTCTGCTTATAAGCTAAAATGTATTAATCCACAGCCAATGGTTTTTATTGTTAAGGTTAAATTTCAGAAGCCAATGAAAGGTATTTGCAGTAAAATGCAATTTTTCCATATAACTGCTTGACTATAGCAATCTTGAATTTGTCATTATACATATAGTAATTTAAATATGACTTTTTGTGCAATTATTATTATTTAATTAATTCCATATTAATTATATTTTATAAAATAAAAATCGTGTATAAATAATAACCTGAAAAAAATAATCAGAAATCCATAATACTAAAAATCTTTATTTTTTATACAAATATTACAAAAAAACACACACACATACACCCCTAAGTAAGCAAACATTTAATCAATGTATTTTCACAATTAACAAAAATTAAGAATTTTATATTAATGCAGTAATCCCTCCATTAGGACAAATCATTGGTTCCATGAAATATGGAGCATAAATGAAAACTACATAAACGGAGTCATGGAAACTGTTTAAAATAGGAATCTTATATTCTCAAATACAGTATTTTATTCTTACTAGTGTAGAAAAGTTTTGACTAAAGTTTTTTTCTAGATATACATCTATATAAGAGGTTACTGTTGTTTAAAAAAAAAAACACTTTTTCATGTAACTATCATTTATTTCCACAAAGTTGATTATTATTCATTTTTCAACCATGCTGAAGTGAATTTATGTAAATAGAGACTGCATAAATGGCGGGATTACTGTATCATATAAATTGGTAAATTTATCAATTAACTGCAAAAAGAATGATTAGTAAGTATATAGAAGAAAATTGTATGGTTATGTTTTAATTAAAAAAAACAATTAGCTTGAAAAATAACAACACACATTAACACTTTACTATTATTTGTTCTCAATTACCAAAGAACTTCCTTTTGAAACATATAAATACAGTAGAGCATCGTTTATCCAAATCAATTGGGGACTGAGGTTGTTCGGATAACTTATTTTTCGGATAACCGATTATGTACAAAAAAATATATTAACCTATCCCATGTTGAAATTTTTCTCTGTTGCATGTCACTTCGCGTTGAATTTTCGTCGCTGTTAAGCCTAATGTAAACTTTTTAAAATAATAATCGTGGCTATTGTATTGTTAAAAATTATACTTTAGAAGTTAATCTAGTATCAAAACTGTTTGATTCAGCACGACACACAGTCCTCAGAAAAACACCACACAAAAGTGCCAGTGCTGCCAGCTAAAGCACACACACACCAACAAAAAAATATTAAAGTAGCCCAAGATATAGCCAAAGATTGCAGTGCAACAGCATTAGTGAAAATTTAAATTTGCTGACTGGAATTCTTTCGGATAACCGATGTTTTGGATAACCAACTTTCAGATAAACAACACTCTACTGTATATTTATTTTTTATGCTAAAAGCACTATTATATAGATTTAATAAATTTTAACTTAGTTATACCTTAATAATATATTCAAAGAATCATTAATAATTTATTCAACNCTTATATAGAATTTTTTTAATAGCTAGCATATAGTGATATAAACAAATTAGTCTGCAAGATCATTAATATTTAACTATCTAATGCATATCTCCTATTGTAAAGTCATCTACACAATAAAACAGTTGAAATGTCAGTAAGAGCATTTTTGCTAAACTAACTAGGCATATAAAGAGTTCTAATAAAGAATAATGTAAATCTTAAATTTTTAAATCTCATTTCTAACATGAAACTATTCATATTTTCAATTTGCCTGCTATTATTAACCAATCAACTCTCCATATTAATAATATGTTAAGGACTTGCAGGTGAGTATATATGTCTACTCATTTTAACACTCCTCTCCTGATAATTTTGTAAACAAATGTATCTTGGTTTGAATTGTCATTACAACAGGAAGGTTTGTTTGCTTGTTCCTGTTGGATTGATATTCTTATATTCTTGGCAGGAAATTTATAAACAACATTGAAACTGAATGTCAATAACTATCAATGACAAGTATACACACTGTCTGATTTAAAACAAGGAGAGTCCTAAGATCAGCAAAAACATCCCTGCATGAGATCATTTTGATGTCAAAGTAATCTTGATGTTGACCTTTCTCATTATCCAAATAAGTCGCCAATTTCACTTAGAAATAGGTGTAGGACCATTTGAGTCAGAGAGAGGAAAGTTTGAAACCAATCAAGACATCCAATCTGTAAAAATCTGTCCCCCCAAGGACATAGGTATAGGTGCTTTTCATAAAGTGCCAGTGTAAGAGTGTAACTATGCAAATGTGAATTTAGTACCAAGTGATATACATTAGTTCTTGCAAAGAAAAACATGCACAAGCAAGAAGCGAGAAATCTCACTGGCATGGGTGAATTTCTGGTTTTCGCACATATCTGACAGGGTTTGATATTTATTGCGTCTTGCCTCTTCTCGCGACATATTCTCGCTCGCTTGCATCTGCATAGTCACACCCTAATGGGAGGAAACTGGAATAGCTGCCAACATAAGTGTGTGTGTGTGTGTGTGGGGCCCTTTATATTCAATTTCCATCCAACCCACTATTTGTTCTCTATTCTCTGCTTATTTCTCTTCTACTTCATTGTCATGATTTGTCAAATCTCTAGTGCAGTGATTCTCAACCACTGTGCTAAAGTGCCACAAGATTTTTGAAGTGTGCTGCCACTGCGAATACCCAAATATAAGCGACATCAGACAAGTAGTTCAATCGATTCTACCTTCCTAGGGCATGTTTGGAAATTGTAACTGGTATTACTGGTAACTGCCAGTAGTTACCAAAGCATTTAGAAAATGTTACCTAAATAACCAACTACATTTAAAAATCACTGTTATGATGTCACTGGTTGTCCTGCAGTACTTACTGAAGTAACCGTGCGTGCCACCAAATTTTTAAATTATTAAAAATGTACCATGACGAAAAAAAGGTTGAGAATCTATTGGATTGGTATGTACTCCCTGCAGTGCCTGACTTTTGATGTTCTTCTCCAAACATTTATTTTTTGCTCCTGGATATCTAGAATCTTCCCTCTTTCAGAGATTCTATGAAATTTTTTCCTCTGGATTTACTTCACAATGAACTAGACAAATCACTTTGGATATTTTTAAATAATTTTAAACATTTCAACTGACCAGGTATTGTACATAAGAAAGCCTCTCTCTCTATAAATGGCATTTTAAATAAATTAATGAGTCATACTTCATTCTAAATGCATACACCCATATATGTGATCTTTTGCTAATGTCAACCCTTTTGATCAAAAATCAAAGTTTTCAGTTTGATGTCTAAGATAAAAATCTCAATCTCATGCTTCTCTTCATATATTAAAAAATTTATAATCTGTATCCTAACATTTGTGTAAAAATTTAAGAGTTTTTTGTTTTTCATTATCCTTTTAAATTACTTTTTCCAGGCTTAACAGTTTATCAGATGCTCATAACCATGAATTAGATTTTAAAAGTTGAAATTTTAAACTATGTTCTATTGGAATGTATTCATCTTTATGTTCAAATTATTGACTGAAGAAGCCTAATTAGTTTAGCAAACATACTTTATGTTTTTGTTCACATTTTTAGTGTTTAACAGGTGTCTTTTTATTTAAATAACTTAAAGTAACATACTGATACATCTGTAATTTTGTTTTGAGATATGCATTGTTATCAAATCAATTTATTGTAAAAGGTAACTACAGATAAATTTTAACATAACTATTTTAATTTTATTTAACAGAATTCTTTCAATTAACTAAACTTCAATCATATAAACATCTCTAAGCCAGATAGTTTATATTATAGCCAAATGAAAGCCAATCATTTGGCTTTAAATTTCAACTATTATGACTTATTTTGTAACAAATCCATGAATAAATAAATAAATATCTTTAAATAGAAAGTTTTAAAAAATAAACGAAAAAATACTAATAATAATATCAAAAAATCTATGTTATATAAAATAATAATGTTAAATTATTACACAATATTTCAATATACTGTATTTCCTCAATTAAATCCAAGGGAATAAAGGTGCTGTTAAAAATAAACCCCAAGATGAAAAGTATAGGAAACATGTTGAAGTACTGCAATGTATAGAGTAATGTAGTTTAGAATGACAGGTGAAGAATTTAACTAAAATTCTCTCTTCAAATTTCTACAGATTGGAAAACACTTTCAATTCCAATGTTCACATAAATAATTTTGAAAATAAAATTATAAATATTGTTAAATATTGAGCTGGGAAAGTGGCTATTAGTTCATAGTCAAAATCTGAAGTGAGTTCATAAGTCAAAATCTTTTCTGAAAAAAGAGTACAGTAAACTCCCAATTATCCAGGTTAATCATTGGTAACAGAGTCATAGATAATGCAGAAACACAGATAATCCACAAGCATTTTAATGAAAGCTAATCAATTTTTCATTTATTGAGTTTTTAATTTTATATTAGATTTAACATAATAGTTTATGTATTATGAATAAAATACATTTTGAGAGAGATAATTAATAATTTAATTAATAAGCTTTAGGATGTAATCAAACTTTCAATGTAAATAGAAAATTCACAAAAATTCACTGAACTGCAGTTCACTATCAATTTCTTGTATTATTAACTGAGAATGACAGGTATCATCTAGATAATGTTGTAAAATGTCATTAATTTTGTGATATTAATGATTCATTGATAAGGACAACAACTTCGAACAGTTTTATGATTTATTTTAAAAAAAAAAAACAGTACATACACATACATAAATAAAGCTGTATTGTTTAAGAATCACCTTCACTTACTGTACTTTTTAGGCCATTTAATTTAAGCCTTGATGTTCTGATGCTCAATATACCATTTTAAGTAACAAGAGTTAACAATGCAGATTTTTAATTAAAATGCTAATATTAATTAAAAATCTGCTAAATATTAATGCTAATATTTGTATTGCTGACAAATTTTTATCAAGACAAGCATGCAAATATAATCTGTGCATGGATAATCCACACATGGATAATCGATAGTATACTTTAATTATGAAAACTTGAACTAAAAAGAAATGGTGAACTTGAACCAGATGAGAGTCAATATCCTGATTTTGATAATGGCATCAAAATAGACATGAATGACAATGTAATAGCTGAATCAGATTAACTATAAAAATAATAATTATTTCAAATGTTGAAGCTGTAACCCATAAATAGTAAATAAATAGTTTTGCTAGTTGTGAAAATGGAAAATTAAAGTATTTTTTTGGTTTTTACCCATTTGTCTCTTAGAGCAAGGTAATAAGCCCTCAGGTCTTCAAAAACCTTGGAGGATACATAAGTTTTAAAAATAAACTCTCCCAAGGTTAATCTAGGAAATACAGTATATCATCATACAAATACAATAAAACAGTTAAAGAAAATTTATCGTTGAAATTTAAAGTTCTCTTTATTTTTAGGCTTTTATCTATTTAAAATGCATGATACTGTGCTAAAAGAATAAGTACTGGGTAATGAAGTAAAAAGTTTGCTTGCAAGAAATAAAATGAGTAATTTATTGATACATTAAATCAGACTTTGCAATGCTATGATTCAATGTCATTTTACTGATTTGTCATGCATCATCAACTTTTAAATGAGTGTTAAATTCATTATTGTTATTCAGATCAATTATTGTGATAACTAGGAATGATTTACATATGGAACATAAAACTTTTACAATAAAAAGCAACTGAAAGAAAATTAAATTAATAGTTTATGCAAAAGTTTCTGAATCATCTGTGTCCTCAAAGGTATATATTTACAAACTTTTTAATAAGTAGCCATTCACAGTGTCTAGGTGGAGGGAAGAGATGGCATAAGTTATCTGAGGAGAGATTTCAAAACATTCAGGTAAAATTGAAATAAGTCCCATGAAATATTTAAGACATCTGTCTCAAGAAATCAAACTATCATATTGGTTATATTAACACAACTACAAAATACAGTTCTATAAAAAATTACAGTTCTTGCACATAAATTTTTCATTTGATCACCCAGTACAATCCATCACCCAGTACCCATACATCCATGAAATTATAAATTACAGGCAAAATAAATATTTAAAATAAAATTTGTACACTTTTGCATTTTATATCAATAAAAATCTTTTAACTTTTCAACAAATATATTAAAATGTTAACACATTTCAATAATTTGAAATGTGTTAACATAAGTTGGCATTTCAATAATTTGAATAAGCATTTTAATTTTAATATTAAATTAATAAAATAATTCTACTTATTATTAAAAATTTTTAGCTATATAAATTAGCTGAAATTAGTTCATTCAATTTATTTAAAATTAAAATCATATTAAACCAAATAATTAAAATAATACTTGAAGGTATTACTTAAAATAGATAAAAGTTATCTATATCAGTCAACATAGGTTATTACATTCCTACATAATGTAAAATGAAATTAGCAGTAAAACAATGCACCAAGTGTAAAATTAATGTGACAACAGAAACTGATGCGTGTTAATAGTACTGGTATATTATGTTGCATGTTACTGACTTTTGGAAAGTGCTATTGTTTCTATCATCATTCTGTTATATAATTACAGTCTTTTAATAACTTTTTAAAATTTTATTACACTACACTCTTGCTAACCCAGCCATTCCTTGCATACAGGGGTGCCATATGAATGAGAGTAAGTAATCACAAAGCCTAACTAAAAGAAAAGTTGTGTCATTCTTTGGTACTGTCTTTTGACAGCTATACTGTTTTTCTTATTGTGAAATAATGTACAATGTTACAGTAATTGTAAGTTTAATTACTTATTAAATTTAATATTACATTTACCGTATGTATTTAAAAAAAACATGAGACAAACATAATTGGAGATAATTCTACAGATAAACACACCTTTTTATCCAGCAAAATGACTTTAGTTAATTAAACAAATGTTTTCAACCATCATTTAATGGTCATCTTTAGTCACTTATCAAAATATAACAAAAAGTTTATCTGTAGAATTGCTAAGTTCCAGTTTGAATTGTATACAGCAGGGGTTGGCAACCTTTCAACATGGTTGTGCTGAACCTAAGTTATAGTGTTATTCCAGGTGCCAACATGATTCTATCAATTTTATTATATACTAGCTGTGGCTCAAAATGTATCTATTATAATTGTATAACACTTCCCACGGAGGAATTTTGAAAAATCCTTTCTTAGTGTACTTTCTCTTGACGTACCCTATTAAAACGCAAAAAACCACATCTAAAATAGAATAATGGAAGACCAGTTCTTCACAGTAAGCCTTAATTTTGTTCCTCTCCCCGCGGGAGGAATTTCAACATCTATATAATATTAAAACACGCACATATTCGAATGCAATGTTATGTCAAAATTTCAAAGCAATCGGTTAAGAACTTTCGGAGATTTAAGATTTTTTAACAAACAAACATTTTTACTTATATAGAAGTTACAGCACAGTATTATCAAAATTTGTCCAGTTATGATGGACTTCAAAAATATATAATTTTGAAGTTAAGTCATTAATTGAATTATGTTCTTACTTGTGAAGCACATGCACAACACAGATAGAAATACAGAGCATAAACACATTCACTGTAATATAAATATACAAGCAAGAGATTTGTTTTTAATGTACCATGGCCTAAACTGAACTGTGGCTTCCATTTAAATGTGTAATTAATTGATAATTAAAACATAATTTTTACTACATTTCTATTCAGAGTGCCACTGAAAATCATTCCGTGTACCATGTTTGCCATTCATACAGTAACGAGGGGTATGACATATAAATGAGAGGCTGAATTAACAGAATGTATTATATATTATTTGTATAAAATTAACTAATTCTTCTTTTGATAGTCTAATTTTGATTTAAAAATATAGAAAATAGAACAGTCATTTTATATTTATTCAAGTATGACAAAACACAATATATTATTTGCTTCTCTTATTCCTGCATCCACTACCACAATAAACTCATTGCATCTTATTGTTAACATTAATTGAACATTCAATTAGTTCTTTCTTCTTTAATTCATTTCTTTGACTTGTAGAAATTAACAAGTCAAGGGAAATTATCTAGTTGAAAATATTCATAATGTGTTGTATAATAAAAGGCACAGTTCAGTTATGTAATATTGTTTTTTTTGTAACTTATAAATAAAATGAATTTCATTATGTTAAATTCCATTAAGAAAATATCAAGCAAAGTAAAAATATTTTGATATGTCATATTCATTTTTTGAAATTTAGTTTAAAATAAACAAATCTATATATTATATCAATAAAAACATTTTTTTAAATTTGAAGAATAAAACAAAGACAATTAATAATAAACTGTAAATTTAAATGAAAACTGCAGAATTTTCAACAACACAATAAAAAAATTAATATTCTAAAAACATTTTGAACACATTTCCTTCATTACACATTTTGAACACATTTCCTTCATTTGAACACATTTCCTAATATTAAAATTTCTAGTCATCTGAATTCATCAAGCTTGACATTAATTTTTAAAATTCTTCTGAAACAATACCTATACCAAGAAATGAAAGAATTTTGATTCTAAAATAATTCACTTAGTATTATTTATAATAGTATTAATTTTTATACAATATAATTCAAAATTATGTCTTATAAGAGTGATTCCCAAACTTTTTTGAGCAACTCTTAGTTCCATAAACTTATACCCAATGTCCCCTAACTCACTTTCCCCTGTGTGAGAAAGGCTTGGAAATATTCTTAGGAAAACTTTTCTATGAACCTCACACTTTGTATCCTTACCATACATTTTCCTCCCCATCTAGAAACCATTAAATGCAATGTTTCTTCTTACCTGTTTTAACAGAAAAAAGGGGAAAGTTGTCAGTGACAACTCTCACCTATGGTCACTGTTAAGTACCCTGCTTCCCACTTATTTCTTTTCACCCACCCCAGATTTATTCACTACCCACAGGGGTGGCAGCACCCACTTTGGGAACCACTGTTTTATAATTTATCTATTAAATATAATACACAAAATTTAATTTAAGTTAGAAAAGTCAGAAAATGATATTTTGTAAAAAAAATAATCATAAAAAAGATAAAAAGTAATTACTTTGTTGCTTTATTGTTTGAATTCATTCCAATATTAAAATTAATACTAGGTATTTTTTAGGAAAAAATAAAACTGACAAAAAAATGATTTAAAACTGATCTAAATTAAAAACTGTTGTAGAGATCAATGTAAATTGGAAACTCAATTGATATGTAGCATATAATCAGCAATTGGCCAATAGACTTTACATGGTAAACTTTGACCTCAAATATCTTGGCCCATAATTCAAATTTCAAAATTCCAGCTTTGTTGTAACATTGGCCTTGCTGAGTTGTATGTATTTGCAAAAAATCATCTTTAGTAGTTGTGCAGTGCTTTAAATTTCAATCACAGACAAAACACTTTGACTTATGCAGAGCTCTGCTCAAAAAAACAATACAATACATTAAATTTCTGTAAATAATTCACATACATTTACCATACAAAAATTTTGTTTTATGACTAAATAAGTGATTGAAAATAACTGATCAACAGATAATGATGTTACTTTATCAACAATTATTATATTAAATATTTCTGCTGTTATAACTTATTAAAATTTTCAAGTTTAAAAAAGTAATAAAACCAACTTATTTCCAATCAGCAGGTTATTTAATAGAAAACATATTTTTGATCACTCTTGAGGCTGTATTCAAAATCAAGAATTAAGAGTTAGAATTAGAAATTACTCAATTACTATTCACTTTACTTTTAAGTACATGCTTATTGTTTAACTTCTAACTCTAATTTTTGATCCTTCATTTGTGAATGTAGGCATTAGTGATTATCATCAGGTTCTAATGAAGTTTGATTGAATATCAAACTGAAACATCTTGTAAATTTAAATTTGCATGATGTAATCTAAGAAAAGAAATAAGTTGACTATTTTGTTATACAGTAGAATTCACTTAATGCAATCACTTTGGGAGTCATCTAAATTGATAACAATAACAGAGTGATACCATTATGATTAGTAGAAATTTGATTTTATTGACTCTGACATTACAGAAACATGTTAGAACAATTAAAAATTGTATACCTTAAAATTTATAAATTATATTTATTAATATATTAATTAATATATAATTCATCTAATATTGTATGCTTGTTACAATCTTTAACAACAGGATACAAACATTTAAGAATTGGCAGCAAGTTAGTTGTCTAATTTGCTTTGCTAACAGGAACTTCTTTGAACAAGAAAACTCCTCATACAATACTAACTTTTTCATTTTGCTTTTAATCCCTGTTCTCCTTCAAAACATTTATAAATTATCAAAATCATTATTACTAAATTTCTCATTTTGAAACAGCTGTTTTTTTATTATTATTTTGTCATTCTTATTATATTAATGATTAATTTTATATTTTGCTTATTAAAGCTTATATAAACAATGGAAAAAACTGAAAATGTTTATTAAGTTTTTAATTTTCTGTACTTCATAAATTTTTAATACAAAGTTCTCATGCCTTCATAAGAGATATTGATATATGTGTTTAAAAAAAAAATTATTTTTTTATTATGTTATGACACTCTTATTTATATTCATAGAGAAATGTTTAAAAACTTTATAAAAAGTTTAATATTTAATAATAAAACATATATAAATAATTTTCATTATTTTAGAGCCAGATGATATACAAAAATGACAAATGCTATTTATTTTAAATTAATACTAGAAAAGTTAATATATAAAATTTTAACTACTTTTTCTAATCAGACCAATTTATAGTTTATCTTAAAAACTACTTTTATATTTAACTAAATTGTCTAAAAATTAAAAAAATAATAATTATTATTATTATCTCTTTTTTTTATTTTTGAAAATACCAATTATTTTAAACACCATGAGAATTAGTTTAAATTTATATTTGAAAAATGAAAAGAGCATGTTTATGATCAAGTAATAGTAAATCCCTATAGAATACTCTTTATTTAGTGTAAAAAAATTATATTATTCTTGAAGAAAAAAATTTAACACCAGAATTTCTAGAAACACTTTATGAGCAATGCAAATGTTTACTCATTAAACTTTTTCAGAAAACTTTTAATTTTTTTCCTAAATATAAAATAGTAAATTGCTTCTGCTTATAAGCTAAAATGTATTAATCCACAGCCAATGGTTTTTATTGTTAAGGTTAAATTTCAGAAGCCAATGAAAGGTATTTGCAGTAAAATGCAATTTTTCCATATAACTGCTTGACTATAGCAATCTTGAATTTGTCATTATACATATAGTAATTTAAATATGACTTTTTGTGCAATTATTATTATTTAATTAATTCCATATTAATTATATTTTATAAAATAAAAATCGTGTATAAATAATAACCTGAAAAAAATAATCAGAAATCCATAATACTAAAAATCTTTATTTTTTATACAAATATTACAAAAAAACACACACACATACACCCCTAAGTAAGCAAACATTTAATCAATGTATTTTCACAATTAACAAAAATTAAGAATTTTATATTAATGCAGTAATCCCTCCATTAGGACAAATCATTGGTTCCATGAAATATGGAGCATAAATGAAAACTACATAAACGGAGTCATGGAAACTGTTTAAAATAGGAATCTTATATTCTCAAATACAGTATTTTATTCTTACTAGTGTAGAAAAGTTTTGACTAAAGTTTTTTTCTAGATATACATCTATATAAGAGGTTACTGTTGTTTAAAAAAAAAACACTTTTTCATGTAACTATCATTTATTTCCACAAAGTTGATTATTATTCATTTTTCAACCATGCTGAAGTGAATTTATGTAAATAGAGACTGCATAAATGGCGGGATTACTGTATCATATAAATTGGTAAATTTATCAATTAACTGCAAAAAGAATGATTAGTAAGTATATAGAAGAAAATTGTATGGTTATGTTTTAATTAAAAAAAACAATTAGCTTGAAAAATAACAACACACATTAACACTTTACTATTATTTGTTCTCAATTACCAAAGAACTTCCTTTTGAAACATATAAATACAGTAGAGCATCGTTTATCCAAATCAATTGGGGACTGAGGTTGTTCGGATAACTTATTTTTCGGATAACCGATTATGTACAAAAAAATATATTAACCTATCCCATGTTGAAATTTTTCTCTGTTGCATGTCACTTCGCGTTGAATTTTCGTCGCTGTTAAGCCTAATGTAAACTTTTTAAAATAATAATCGTGGCTATTGTATTGTTAAAAATTATACTTTAGAAGTTAATCTAGTATCAAAACTGTTTGATTCAGCACGACACACAGTCCTCAGAAAAACACCACACAAAAGTGCCAGTGCTGCCAGCTAAAGCACACACACACCAACAAAAAAATATTAAAGTAGCCCAAGATATAGCCAAAGATTGCAGTGCAACAGCATTAGTGAAAATTTAAATTTGCTGACTGGAATTCTTTCGGATAACCGATGTTTTGGATAACCAACTTTCAGATAAACAACACTCTACTGTATATTTATTTTTTATGCTAAAAGCACTATTATATAGATTTAATAAATTTTAACTTAGTTATACCTTAATAATATATTCAAAGAATCATTAATAATTTATTCAACTATTATTAAATTTACAAATCTTTCTTACCTTAATGATAACATGTGGATCTATTGCAAGAATAGTAACAAATGGTAAATTTGGATCAGAAAATAATAAATGCACTGCATCCAGAACTTTCAACACTTTTTCTTGCTCACAACTATCTAGACCATCAACTACTACTACTAATCTTGTCTGTTGTCCAACAAATGCATCCATGCACTGAACCTTTAATAAAATAAAATTAATACAACAATTTTAAATTGAAAACTGCTACAGAAATTTTATTTAATCAATATTTAACTCACCATTAAAGTCATTGTTTCTACTTCATTTTTAAGTTTTTCTAGGTAACTGCTAGTATGAGATGTCACAAGTTTAACACGACGATAATTTGAAACTAATAAAGTTATTATCATTCTATACCATGTATGAATATTTGTTAATATAACAGCTCCTACAATACATCCAAGTGCAATAACACTTGGTTTCATAAGATAATAATTAGGATATTCATTTTCAGTGCTATTTGTGATCTTATAAATTTTGAAATCCTGTTGAATTCCTGAAACTAATAGCAATATGCAACAAATATAAATAGAAACTACTATGAAGAGTGCCACAAAAACATTTGGAATACAACATAATCTTCGATATTTCCAATTACTTCCAGACACTAAAAAAAATAAATAATAAAAAAATTAATAAAAAGATTTTTTTCACTGATTTATTAAAATGTTAAAACATCATTGAACTGTTATTGATTTTAACTTTATTAATGCAAATAATCTTTTGAACATATTTATAATAATCTTTTGTAACTTAGAATTAAATTATATTCTATATATATGTTCTATATATATTCTATAAAAAAAAAAAAAAACATTAATTTACAATGAAAGACAAGTTTCATTGTAAAAATGTTTAAAATTTATTATGTGAGATCCAGGAGTTAATTGTTCAATTAACGCTGATGTGGGAGAAAAGTTTTTTCTGATTTATGGTATTCTCATCTCCCATGAGTTCGATAAATAAAAGACGAGTAAACATTAAGTCAAACCATCAACAATCATTCAAAATCGTCAATACTATTCAGTTGTTAATGCATAGGAACATCAATGGCTTAAATAATTCCACGATGAAAAGAGAACAACAAGTCTAATTCCTACCTAGCTCTAGCCAGCTCATCAATGACACATTTGAAGTGTCATCACTAGACAACATATGGTCATAAGACCAAATTCCCACACCAGATTGGAATATAATGGCTGCACACCTGGTCTTTGGTGTGGACTCAACCATAGAAGCTCATGGACCAAGACTCCCATCCCGCCATCCTTCAAATGAACCTTCTCCTAGCAGCCATAGACCAAGGCCTGTTTGCCACATTTCAAGCCAATTTATCTACATACAAGACTCCTTACCTGATGAAGACTTCACATAGACTAGACTCAAAGACATCGGCTCATCAGAGGTATTTGACCAAGTTAGATTCATGTACTCTCTCTCAGTCAATTGAGATATTAGCTTTAGTCAGTATATAGCAGGATATTTGTATTACATACTTTTCTTTTAGTTTATTAAATTTGTTAGTTAGTTAAACTGGCATTGATTTCAATTGTTTGAACTGATCACCCTATCAACTTACCTGTGGCGCTACCCACTTGATATACAGCCCTCCGATAAAAACAAAAATGCATGAGAATTGTGAGTTATGATGCAACCTTCAACTATCCTAACTGGTGTCAGGAAAAACAGTACTCAAGATCTAACAATCTTGAGACGCATACAATTAAACAGCCATCCAGTGACAATTGAGTGGGACTTACTGTCCTGACATCGGGAAAGGGCCTGGTTTAGAGCTTTACTCTCTAATCCCTGGCTTCTCACAATCACTTAAATGAAAAAATAATTAATTTTTAAAAATTAACTTACCCATTCTGGGTTTAAAGACTCTATAAAACCTTGTAGTGAAAAATCCATATTCATGTTCAATAGCAGAATAAAGTGTTGTTATTATTTGCGCAACAGATACATCTTCTCCCGAACTACTAACTTTTGTCTGTTCTGTAAAAAGAAACCTAGATGGGCAGATAAATTAATTTTATATAAAAATTTATAATATAAACAAATTTAATAATTAGTTTTCAATGAAATACTTGCAAATAAAGTAATTACCTAACAGGAGATAAATGTGCATCTCTTCTAGATGCAGGTGGATTACAAAATATAACTTGAAGCATAGTTTTTATAGCTAATAAATGTTCTGCAAAATATACACTGGCATTAAATGACCATTCCCAATCATGTAGTTTATTACCAAATGTGATGATAACTGTTAAAAAAAATGTATTTAAGATCAGTGAAAATTTTCAGTATTTACCTATTAATTTTCATCAATATGCAATTATTAAATATATTTCATAATAAATATGATATTATATTTTAATATTAAATTTTAAAAAATAACACTTATACTGACTTATTAATGAATTTCTCTAAAAATTATTCTAATAATATTGATAAATGTTAAACTATGACATTGACATTAATCTATTCTTTTATATGCATCAATCACTTCTACCAAAAACTGAACTTTTTCAACATATGCAAAATCAATTAAATACATATTTTGAATGAGGTAGTTATTATCTTCTTATAAAAAATCAACTTTTAATTATGTTTTCAGTTTTCTATTTATACAGTTCCCAACTTATATAGTCTTATAAGATTCTATGCAAGTTGAAAAACCATATACTAAGTTTAAGTCTGAGTATTTTTAGATAATACTGAGAGAGAAATGTTTTGTATGGAACTTGGTTTCTTTCTTTCAATGGGCCTGCACAACATTTACACTAAAATTTAAATTATTAGTGATTTATTTGCATTATCAACATTTAATTCATATTTTGCTATTTTCATAACAAATAATATATTTCTTTCTTCAATTTCTTTAGTAAACAAAGTTTATTAAAATATCCAAGAAACTTGAATGTTCATAAAAAATGCAATTTAAACTTTTATATATTACAAAAAATATTGATTATATTTTTAAAAAACAATATTTGATGACATTTTAACATAAATACATCCTTATAAACAAAAAAAAATTTTTACAAAACTCAGAAACATTAATTTATATAGGCCTAAACACTTCAATGAATGTACCAGTTATTCCTAATACATAAGACAATTCTACTACAGAAAATCTAGCCAGATATGTGTTAAATTTAATAGAGTTACAGACTACATACTGAAAATTGTAAAGTATCAAAAACTGAAACTTTTAATATTTACATCTAATACTTAACTAACACTTAATAGCTGAACTTGTAGCTATTAAACTTAATATTTATTAATTAATTTTTTGTATTTTTGTGTTAACTATATTTTAAATATTTAACAATGTATAAATGATAATTTATTTACAGAATTAAAAATAACTTGAATTTATTATTATTACATTAACAATAATCTGTAAATTTATAAAGAAATGCACAAAGAAAATCTTTGTAATTCATTAAAAAATGAAAACACTCAAAACTTTTAGCATAAATAATAGTGAAAATATATGCTTAAACTTTATTGGTATATACCAGAAAATCTAACTTTCATGAATTTTATGAAAAAGTGACAAATTTTTAACGTAATAATTCTTTTTAAAATGACATTAACAAAAAAATTGAATAAACATCTTCTCATAATTGTCTTTTTAATCACGATATGTTATTTTATATACTGTGGAATTTTTCTTTGTTTTTACTATAAGCTTTGTCTGTATTCATTTGAAAGTAAATAAATAAGTAAACATTCTATAATCAAAATATAAAATGTTTTGCTAATAATTTTGTAAGTTGAATAACTATTACTTTAAAACAGATTAATCATATAATTAAGAATTTACTTACCAAAAAATACATATGACATAAATAAAATTCCACTTCCCACAGATAAACCAACAATCCACATACCAGAAGCAAATGCTAAAATAAAACCAACTGTTGATGATAACAACAACAACAGCAAATTAACAAGCCAGGAGAATTCAAATGTTGGTTCTAATCGTTGAAAAGTAAAGTTACGCATTTCATCTGCAAGATAAATTAATTTACAACGAATTAGTTCTAGATTAGTTAAGTCTTATAAAATTATTATTTAGATTTACCTTCAAGTTTATTAAGTAAAAATGATTTTCCGCTGCCCCATTTTGCATATAGTCCAACACAAATTGGCATAGATAAAGTTGGTTCACTTAAAATATCAGCTAAAGCACTGCCGTATAAATCATACCCCAATAAATTTTCATTGTCTTCATTTGTATTTAATCTGCCTAAAATGATGAAAAATTATATTGTGATAATTAAAAATTTGTGTTAAAATCTAAATGTTAGAACAACTTTCTTTTTCACAAATATATGAAGTAACAAACTATAAATTAATATTTGAAATGTAGATATTGAACTATTTGAAAAATACATACATGCTCCAATACTCCAATATATGATGATTGTTATTCTTTAGGTTCAAACTAGTGCCAAGAATAACAAAAAACAAAACATGAAAAGAAAAACAATTGTAAAATTATGAAAATCAAGAACTGATACAAGGATATGATTTTCTTCTGTAATAATATATTGGAACAAAAGTTTGAAATTACTTAGAATATTTTTTTAATAGAAAATATTCATAGTTTATTTGTGCTAACTAATTTAGATATTCTTTCTGTTTATTTCAAAATGAAATGAGTCAGGAGAAGATAGTGCTAAGCCTCGTTTCCACTATTTCAAGAGAATATGGTTTTAAAGTTTGATTAAATTGCCAAATCACATTCTGTAACCAATGTGTATTTTCAACTTTTTTGTTGTTTTAAAGTTCCTGAATGAGAACATGATTTATGAAGAATTATGGAACACATACTTCATGTTGAAGTCTTTTCAGAGGCACTGTATCAGCTTTTTTTAGCTTGGCACTAGTTTGAACCTAAAAAATAACAATCATTGGAGTATTGGAGCATGTATGTATTTTTCAGCATTTATTCGTAAATTTCATTTGAAAACATTACAATATACAATATACAAAATAATATAAATACAGTAGAGCGTCGATTTTCCAAAAGTCAATCATCTGAAAGAATTCCAGTCGGCAAATTTAAATTTTCGCCAGTGCTGTGGCGCTTCAATCTTTGGCTATGTCTTGGGCTACTCAAATATTTTACGTTTTTGATACTAAATTAACATCTGAGGTATAATTTTTTATTATTTTCATATTTTTCAATATATTTATTTTGTTNTGATTAGTAGAAATTTGATTTTATTGACTCTGACATTACAGAAACATGTTAGAACAATTAAAAATTGTATACCTTAAAATTTATAAATTATATTTATTAATATATTAATTAATATATAATTCATCTAATATTGTATGCTTGTTACAATCTTTAACAACAGGATACAAACATTTAAGAATTGGCAGCAAGTTAGTTGTCTAATTTGCTTTGCTAACAGGAACTTCTTTGAACAAGAAAACTCCTCATACAATACTAACTTTTTCATTTTGCTTTTAATCCCTGTTCTCCTTCAAAACATTTATAAATTATCAAAATCATTATTACTAAATTTCTCATTTTGAAACAGCTGTTTTTTTATTATTATTTTGTCATTCTTATTATATTAATGATTAATTTTATATTTTGCTTATATAATCAGCAATTGGCCAATAGACTTTACATGGTAAACTTTGACCTCAAATATCTTGGCCCATAATTCAAATTTCCAGCTTTGTTGTAACATTGGCCTTGCTGAGTTGTATGTATTTGCAAAAAATCATCTTTAGTAGTTGTGCAGTGCTTTAAATTTCAATCACAGACAAAACACTTTGACTTATGCAGAGTTCTGCTCAAAAAAACAATACAATACATTAAATTTCTGTAAATAATTCACATACATTTACCATACAAAAATTTTGTTTTATGACTAAATAAGTGATTGAAAATAACTGATCAACAGATAATGATGTTACTTTATCAACAATTATTATATTAAATATTTCTGCTGTTATAACTTATTAAAATTTTCAAGTTTAAAAAAGTAATAAAACCAACTTATTTCCAATCAGCAGGTTATTTAATAGAAAACATATTTTTGATCACTCTTGAGGCTGTATTCAAAATCAAGAATTAAGAGTTAGAATTAGAAATTACTCAATTACTATTCACTTTACTTTTAAGTACATGCTTATTGTTTAACTTCTAACTCTAATTTTTGATCCTTCATTTGTGAATGTAGGCATTAGTGATTATCATCAGGTTCTAATGAAGTTTGATTGAATATCAAACTGAAACATCTTGTAAATTTAAATTTGCATGATGTAATCTAAGAAAAGAAATAAGTTGACTATTTTGTTATACAGTAGAATTCACTTAATGCAATCACTTTGGGAGTCATCTAAATTGATAACAATAACAGAGTGATACCATTATGATTAGTAGAAATTTGATTTTATTGACTCTGACATTACAGAAACATGTTAGAACAATTAAAAATTGTATACCTTAAAATTTATAAATTATATTTATTAATATATTAATTAATATATAATTCATCTAATATTGTATGCTTGTTACAATCTTTAACAACAGGATACAAACATTTAAGAATTGGCAGCAAGTTAGTTGTCTAATTTGCTTTGCTAACAGGAACTTCTTTGAACAAGAAAACTCCTCATACAATACTAACTTTTTCATTTTGCTTTTAATCCCTGTTCTCCTTCAAAACATTTATAAATTATCAAAATCATTATTACTAAATTTCTCATTTTGAAACAGCTGTTTTTTTATTATTATTTTGTCATTCTTATTATATTAATGATTAATTTTATATTTTGCTTATTAAAGCTTATATAAACAATGGAAAAAACTGAAAATGTTTATTAAGTTTTTAATTTTCTGTACTTCATAAATTTTTAATACAAAGTTCTCATGCCTTCATAAGAGATATTGATATATGTGTTTAAAAAAAAAATTATTTTTTTATTATGTTATGACACTCTTATTTATATTCATAGAGAAATGTTTAAAAACTTTATAAAAAGTTTAATATTTAATAATAAAACATATATAAATAATTTTCATTATTTTAGAGCCAGATGATATACAAAAATGACAAATGCTATTTATTTTAAATTAATACTAGAAAAGTTAATATATAAAATTTTAACTACTTTTTCTAATCAGACCAATTTATAGTTTATCTTAAAAACTACTTTTATATTTAACTAAATTGTCTAAAAATTAAAAAAATAATAATTATTATTATTATCTCTTTTTTTTATTTTTGAAAATACCAATTATTTTAAACACCATGAGAATTAGTTTAAATTTATATTTGAAAAATGAAAAGAGCATGTTTATGATCAAGTAATAGTAAATCCCTATAGAATACTCTTTATTTAGTGTAAAAAAATTATATTATTCTTGAAGAAAAAAATTTAACACCAGAATTTCTAGAAACACTTTATGAGCAATGCAAATGTTTACTCATTAAACTTTTTCAGAAAACTTTTAATTTTTTTCCTAAATATAAAATAGTAAATTGCTTCTGCTTATAAGCTAAAATGTATTAATCCACAGCCAATGGTTTTTATTGTTAAGGTTAAATTTCAGAAGCCAATGAAAGGTATTTGCAGTAAAATGCAATTTTTCCATATAACTGCTTGACTATAGCAATCTTGAATTTGTCATTATACATATAGTAATTTAAATATGACTTTTTGTGCAATTATTATTATTTAATTAATTCCATATTAATTATATTTTATAAAATAAAAATCGTGTATAAATAATAACCTGAAAAAAATAATCAGAAATCCATAATACTAAAAATCTTTATTTTTTATACAAATATTACAAAAAAACACACACACATACACCCCTAAGTAAGCAAACATTTAATCAATGTATTTTCACAATTAACAAAAATTAAGAATTTTATATTAATGCAGTAATCCCTCCATTAGGACAAATCATTGGTTCCATGAAATATGGAGCATAAATGAAAACTACATAAACGGAGTCATGGAAACTGTTTAAAATAGGAATCTTATATTCTCAAATACAGTATTTTATTCTTACTAGTGTAGAAAAGTTTTGACTAAAGTTTTTTTCTAGATATACATCTATATAAGAGGTTACTGTTGTTTAAAAAAAAAACACTTTTTCATGTAACTATCATTTATTTCCACAAAGTTGATTATTATTCATTTTTCAACCATGCTGAAGTGAATTTATGTAAATAGAGACTGCATAAATGGCGGGATTACTGTATCATATAAATTGGTAAATTTATCAATTAACTGCAAAAAGAATGATTAGTAAGTATATAGAAGAAAATTGTATGGTTATGTTTTAATTAAAAAAAACAATTAGCTTGAAAAATAACAACACACATTAACACTTTACTATTATTTGTTCTCAATTACCAAAGAACTTCCTTTTGAAACATATAAATACAGTAGAGCATCGTTTATCCAAATCAATTGGGGACTGAGGTTGTTCGGATAACTTATTTTTCGGATAACCGATTATGTACAAAAAAATATATTAACCTATCCCATGTTGAAATTTTTCTCTGTTGCATGTCACTTCGCGTTGAATTTTCGTCGCTGTTAAGCCTAATGTAAACTTTTTAAAATAATAATCGTGGCTATTGTATTGTTAAAAATTATACTTTAGAAGTTAATCTAGTATCAAAACTGTTTGATTCAGCACGACACACAGTCCTCAGAAAAACACCACACAAAAGTGCCAGTGCTGCCAGCTAAAGCACACACACACCAACAAAAAAATATTAAAGTAGCCCAAGATATAGCCAAAGATTGCAGTGCAACAGCATTAGTGAAAATTTAAATTTGCTGACTGGAATTCTTTCGGATAACCGATGTTTTGGATAACCAACTTTCAGATAAACAACACTCTACTGTATATTTATTTTTTATGCTAAAAGCACTATTATATAGATTTAATAAATTTTAACTTAGTTATACCTTAATAATATATTCAAAGAATCATTAATAATTTATTCAACTATTATTAAATTTACAAATCTTTCTTACCTTAATGATAACATGTGGATCTATTGCAAGAATAGTAACAAATGGTAAATTTGGATCAGAAAATAATAAATGCACTGCATCCAGAACTTTCAACACTTTTTCTTGCTCACAACTATCTAGACCATCAACTACTACTACTAATCTTGTCTGTTGTCCAACAAATGCATCCATGCACTGAACCTTTAATAAAATAAAATTAATACAACAATTTTAAATTGAAAACTGCTACAGAAATTTTATTTAATCAATATTTAACTCACCATTAAAGTCATTGTTTCTACTTCATTTTTAAGTTTTTCTAGGTAACTGCTAGTATGAGATGTCACAAGTTTAACACGACGATAATTTGAAACTAATAAAGTTATTATCATTCTATACCATGTATGAATATTTGTTAATATAACAGCTCCTACAATACATCCAAGTGCAATAACACTTGGTTTCATAAGATAATAATTAGGATATTCATTTTCAGTGCTATTTGTGATCTTATAAATTTTGAAATCCTGTTGAATTCCTGAAACTAATAGCAATATGCAACAAATATAAATAGAAACTACTATGAAGAGTGCCACAAAAACATTTGGAATACAACATAATCTTCGATATTTCCAATTACTTCCAGACACTAAAAAAAATAAATAATAAGAAAATTAATAAAAAGATTTTTTTCACTGATTTATTAAAATGTTAAAACATCATTGAACTGTTATTGATTTTAACTTTATTAATGCAAATAATCTTTTGAACATATTTATAATAATCTTTTGTAACTTAGAATTAAATTATATTCTATATATATGTTCTATATATATTCTATAAAAAAAAAAAAAAAACATTAATTTACAATGAAAGACAAGTTTCATTGTAAAAATGTTTAAAATTTATTATGTGAGATCCAGGAGTTAATTGTTCAATTAACGCTGATGTGGGAGAAAAGTTTTTTCTGATTTATGGTATTCTCATCTCCCATGAGTTCGATAAATAAAAGACGAGTAAACATTAAGTCAAACCATCAACAATCATTCAAAATCGTCAATACTATTCAGTTGTTAATGCATAGGAACATCAATGGCTTAAATAATTCCACGATGAAAAGAGAACAACAAGTCTAATTCCTACCTAGCTCTAGCCAGCTCATCAATGACACATTTGAAGTGTCATCACTAGACAACATATGGTCATAAGACCAAATTCCCACACCAGATTGGAATATAATGGCTGCACACCTGGTCTTTGGTGTGGACTCAACCATAGAAGCTCATGGACCAAGACTCCCATCCCGCCATCCTTCAAATGAACCTTCTCCTAGCAGCCATAGACCAAGGCCTGTTTGCCACATTTCAAGCCAATTTATCTACATACAAGACTCCTTACCTGATGAAGACTTCACATAGACTAGACTCAAAGACATCGGCTCATCAGAGGTATTTGACCAAGTTAGATTCATGTACTCTCTCTCAGTCAATTGAGATATTAGCTTTAGTCAGTATATAGCAGGATATTTGTATTACATACTTTTCTTTTAGTTTATTAAATTTGTTAGTTAGTTAAACTGGCATTGATTTCAATTGTTTGAACTGATCACCCTATCAACTTACCTGTGGCGCTACCCACTTGATATACAGCCCTCCGATAAAAACAAAAATGCATGAGAATTGTGAGTTATGATGCAACCTTCAACTATCCTAACTGGTGTCAGGAAAAACAGTACTCAAGATCTAACAATCTTGAGACGCATACAATTAAACAGCCATCCAGTGACAATTGAGTGGGACTTACTGTCCTGACATCGGGAAAGGGCCTGGTTTAGAGCTTTACTCTCTAATCCCTGGCTTCTCACAATCACTTAAATGAAAAAATAATTAATTTTTAAAAATTAACTTACCCATTCTGGGTTTAAAGACTCTATAAAACCTTGTAGTGAAAAATCCATATTCATGTTCAATAGCAGAATAAAGTGTTGTTATTATTTGCGCAACAGATACATCTTCTCCCGAACTACTAACTTTTGTCTGTTCTGTAAAAAGAAACCTAGATGGGCAGATAAATTAATTTTATATAAAAATTTATAATATAAACAAATTTAATAATTAGTTTTCAATGAAATACTTGCAAATAAAGTAATTACCTAACAGGAGATAAATGTGCATCTCTTCTAGATGCAGGTGGATTACAAAATATAACTTGAAGCATAGTTTTTATAGCTAATAAATGTTCTGCAAAATATACACTGGCATTAAATGACCATTCCCAATCATGTAGTTTATTACCAAATGTGATGATAACTGTTAAAAAAAATGTATTTAAGATCAGTGAAAATTTTCAGTATTTACCTATTAATTTTCATCAATATGCAATTATTAAATATATTTCATAATAAATATGATATTATATTTTAATATTAAATTTTAAAAAATAACACTTATACTGACTTATTAATGAATTTCTCTAAAAATTATTCTAATAATATTGATAAATGTTAAACTATGACATTGACATTAATCTATTCTTTTATATGCATCAATCACTTCTACCAAAAACTGAACTTTTTCAACATATGCAAAATCAATTAAATACATATTTTGAATGAGGTAGTTATTATCTTCTTATAAAAAATCAACTTTTAATTATGTTTTCAGTTTTCTATTTATACAGTTCCCAACTTATATAGTCTTATAAGATTCTATGCAAGTTGAAAAACCATATACTAAGTTTAAGTCTGAGTATTTTTAGATAATACTGAGAGAGAAATGTTTTGTATGGAACTTGGTTTCTTTCTTTCAATGGGCCTGCACAACATTTACACTAAAATTTAAATTATTAGTGATTTATTTGCATTATCAACATTTAATTCATATTTTGCTATTTTCATAACAAATAATATATTTCTTTCTTCAATTTCTTTAGTAAACAAAGTTTATTAAAATATCCAAGAAACTTGAATGTTCATAAAAAATGCAATTTAAACTTTTATATATTACAAAAAATATTGATTATATTTTTAAAAAACAATATTTGATGACATTTTAACATAAATACATCCTTATAAACAAAAAAAAATTTTTACAAAACTCAGAAACATTAATTTATATAGGCCTAAACACTTCAATGAATGTACCAGTTATTCCTAATACATAAGACAATTCTACTACAGAAAATCTAGCCAGATATGTGTTAAATTTAATAGAGTTACAGACTACATACTGAAAATTGTAAAGTATCAAAAACTGAAACTTTTAATATTTACATCTAATACTTAACTAACACTTAATAGCTGAACTTGTAGCTATTAAACTTAATATTTATTAATTAATTTTTTGTATTTTTGTGTTAACTATATTTTAAATATTTAACAATGTATAAATGATAATTTATTTACAGAATTAAAAATAACTTGAATTTATTATTATTACATTAACAATAATCTGTAAATTTATAAAGAAATGCACAAAGAAAATCTTTGTAATTCATTAAAAAATGAAAACACTCAAAACTTTTAGCATAAATAATAGTGAAAATATATGCTTAAACTTTATTGGTATATACCAGAAAATCTAACTTTCATGAATTTTATGAAAAAGTGACAAATTTTTAACGTAATAATTCTTTTTAAAATGACATTAACAAAAAAATTGAATAAACATCTTCTCATAATTGTCTTTTTAATCACGATATGTTATTTTATATACTGTGGAATTTTTCTTTGTTTTTACTATAAGCTTTGTCTGTATTCATTTGAAAGTAAATAAATAAGTAAACATTCTATAATCAAAATATAAAATGTTTTGCTAATAATTTTGTAAGTTGAATAACTATTACTTTAAAACAGATTAATCATATAATTAAGAATTTACTTACCAAAAAATACATATGACATAAATAAAATTCCACTTCCCACAGATAAACCAACAATCCACATACCAGAAGCAAATGCTAAAATAAAACCAACTGTTGATGATAACAACAACAACAGCAAATTAACAAGCCAGGAGAATTCAAATGTTGGTTCTAATCGTTGAAAAGTAAAGTTACGCATTTCATCTGCAAGATAAATTAATTTACAACGAATTAGTTCTAGATTAGTTAAGTCTTATAAAATTATTATTTAGATTTACCTTCAAGTTTATTAAGTAAAAATGATTTTCCGCTGCCCCATTTTGCATATAGTCCAACACAAATTGGCATAGATAAAGTTGGTTCACTTAAAATATCAGCTAAAGCACTGCCGTATAAATCATACCCCAATAAATTTTCATTGTCTTCATTTGTATTTAATCTGCCTAAAATGATGAAAAATTATATTGTGATAATTAAAAATTTGTGTTAAAATCTAAATGTTAGAACAACTTTCTTTTTCACAAATATATGAAGTAACAAACTATAAATTAATATTTGAAATGTAGATATTGAACTATTTGAAAAATACATACATGCTCCAATACTCCAATATATGATGATTGTTATTCTTTAGGTTCAAACTAGTGCCAAGAATAACAAAAAACAAAACATGAAAAGAAAAACAATTGTAAAATTATGAAAATCAAGAACTGATACAAGGATATGATTTTCTTCTGTAATAATATATTGGAACAAAAGTTTGAAATTACTTAGAATATTTTTTTAATAGAAAATATTCATAGTTTATTTGTGCTAACTAATTTAGATATTCTTTCTGTTTATTTCAAAATGAAATGAGTCAGGAGAAGATAGTGCTAAGCCTCGTTTCCACTATTTCAAGAGAATATGGTTTTAAAGTTTGATTAAATTGCCAAATCACATTCTGTAACCAATGTGTATTTTCAACTTTTTTGTTGTTTTAAAGTTCCTGAATGAGAACATGATTTATGAAGAATTATGGAACACATACTTCATGTTGAAGTCTTTTCAGAGGCACTGTATCAGCTTTTTTTAGCTTGGCACTAGTTTGAACCTAAAAAATAACAATCATTGGAGTATTGGAGCATGTATGTATTTTTCAGCATTTATTCGTAAATTTCATTTGAAAACATTACAATATACAATATACAAAATAATATAAATACAGTAGAGCGTCGATTTTCCAAAAGTCAATCATCTGAAAGAATTCCAGTCGGCAAATTTAAATTTTCGCCAGTGCTGTGGCGCTTCAATCTTTGGCTATGTCTTGGGCTACTCAAATATTTTACGTTTTTGATACTAAATTAACATCTGAGGTATAATTTTTTATTATTTTCATATTTTTCAATATATTTATTTTGTTTGTACAAAATAAAAAAATAATTTTTAACGAAACAATAGTCTTCGTTAGGCTTAACATCGACAAAAATTCAACGCGAAGCGACACGCAACGGAGAAAAATTTTGACTTCAGATACGTTAAACTATTTTTTCGTACGTAAATCAGTTATCCGAAATATCAGTTATCCGGACAACCCCAGTCCCCAATTGATTCGGAAAATCGACGCTTTACTGTATTAACTTATAACTTTATGTGATATCTATGGATCAAGGACCTTATTGCTTTTTGAACAATAACAAAAGTAAAAAAAAAAAACTGGAACACACAAGAAATTAGCTAAAAATAACTTAAAAAAAGACAGTTTCATATAATAACTCTTCAACTAAGTAGAGATCTTGTAACACTAAGAAATTTGGCTTCTTGCATATTAGCCTGAAAAGACAAAATGTAGTGAGTATGTGTGTGAGTTTTATAACTACCTTCATACTTAGGACTGTCAGACATAGACCATACATATTTAAGTGTTGAGGAAAAAGTCAGTAGTCAGGTTTTGTAAATATGGGGAAAACAGTGCCAAGTTGCATTTGTTTTCTTTAAACACTTAATGTTAATCTAATCACAAAATCTAAATCATTTTCATGCAAATGATCATGATTACTAAAATTACAATCAAAAATTAATTTCATTTGTGAAAAAGAAGCGAGTGCCTGCAGATGAAACATAGATCATCATATTTTAGGATAAAGAAAATGCCAAGCCATACTTACCTCAGTTTAACTCTTTGTAGTTGAAACATCAGTGCCTAGCAGTTGATAATCAGAATCCATGTCTTCATTGATTGACAAATCGCCTGATTCATTATTCAACTGAATTTGTGACCTATCTGCCAAGGTACTGCCTCTAATGATTGATGATTGACACTGTCTTGGTGTCAGAAACTTCCAGAATTGTTTGGGCCAATATGAAGCTAAATGTCATATACCATTATCTATTTGCATTTTCAGGAAATTCTTGAATCTACATTCTGGCCTACTGTGTTTACATGTAGATGGCATGATTAGTTCAATTTGTCCAAAAATGTGGCTTGGCATTATCTTGCCCCAACCCTTTCAAGTGTTAACTGATTGTGAAAAAGGAATAAATTAACATACCACCAAAATAGAAAAGCAGAATATGAAATTGCAAAATTATTGCAACCAAAACAGAACCAAAACAGTTATTCACAATTATTTAAAAGATCCTGACAATTATAGATGGAAATCATATATAGGATGACCATCAAAGTCATCTGCCAGAGCAAACGAATGATTTTGAGATGTGCATGCACCACAAATGAGTCTGCTGCAAACATTACAAAACAACTGGTCCTTCCAGTTAGCTCAAGAACTACTCAGAATAATGGTAACATTGGATGATTTTCAGCATGTGAAAATGAAATAAAAACCACAACAAAACAAAAAAAGCACATTTGCTGGTCAGATTCACTTTTGCAAAGACATGTTTCAAACAATAAATTTTGGGAAAATATTGTCTTTAGTGATGAGAAAAATTTAATATTGATGGTTCTGATAAACGTCATTGCTTTGGCATGGCATTTGAAAAGACACACAGCTGCTTTCTCATCCAATTCAGGGTGGAGGTTTAATTACAATCTGGTGTGCTTCTATAGCACAAGCAAAATCAAGTTTGGCATTTGTTTTTCCAAGAGGAAACACTGATCATCATCAAAACATTCTTGGAAATCATCTTTTGCTATTAAGAGACAAGCTAAAGAATGCAAACTTTACACTTTAGCAATATAATGGTACATTATTTTGCTAAAACGGTCCATGGTACATATTTGACTATGGAATAGTTAACAAAGAACAACATTGAAAAATTGAAATAGCCAGAAACTAGTCTGATCTAAATACAATAATCTCTGGGTTAATTTTGCATACATCAAGGAACTCAATGAGGCATAATTTCTGCTTGAAATAATATTCCTTCTGGAATGTCTGTCATCTCTGAAAATTCTATGTATGTATTGTGATTATTATAAATATAGTTTTATTTTATTTATAACATTTATATTAATTTGTAAAGCTGGTCTCAAATTTTTGTCCAGTGTATTATTACAGAAAAAAAAATTAAATTTATTTTTTTTTGTAAACATATTAAAAACAAACAGTGAAACTTATTAAAATAAATTTATGTTTGTATGCTTTGTTTAGTCATTCAGTTATGACTTTCCCACAGAATCTTAATAAGAAAATCATAAGTAGTCTTAAACTTTTATCTTGCACTGTACTCTATATAGTATGAGATTATTATTAATATATTTGCTAATTTTTAAAAAATATCATAAAATAAGTTAAATTATAAATTTATGTAATCAGAATAATATATTCAGAATGTATTTTAAAAAATCTAATTAAAATTATGACATGTTAATTTCTTCTTGAAAAGATACAAGTTAAAAATATATAATATTTTTATTTAAATATATTGCATGATATAATTTAATTTTACATTTAATATTATGCATAAAATTATACTTACGAGCACCAAAAATTTGGGCCAAAATACTTTTATGCTGATTAGTATCAATATTATAAGGTGTTTCTCCTGCTCTATTAGGTCTATAAAGTAGCTGACTATTTTTAGGATTTCTTAACAANCTAGTCAGCAATTTGGCGTTCTCATGCCATTATTATCGAAGTGTTAAGACGAGTTTCATTCGCCGATTTATGAAAACTTTTATGTAAATAACACAAGTCAACAGTATTGGTGCCCAGGTATTTTCAGCTGATTTCATATGAATTTGATGTCCTGAATTCAAATATGACATCAGTTTTTGCCTAGGAGCTCTAATTTTTAAGATATAGCATTATAGCGAAATATACGTTTCAATATCTTAAGTTAAATCCATGGATGAAGTAAAAAACTAAACACGAAATTTTTATTATTATATTATGCAAATATTATTCTATATAAAGATAGAGGAAAAAGTCATCAATAAAACTAAACAGTTACACATTGAGGAAGCTTTATTTCCATGACTTTCGTGAATGTATTTTGGAGCAATCCCTTTATATTATGCAAATATTATTCTATATAAAGATAGAGGAAAAAGTCATCAATAAAACTAAACAGTTACACGTTGAGGAAGCTTCATTTCCATGACTTTCGTGAATGTATTTTGGAGCAATCCCTTTCTAAACTCCAGCAGTAATCTGCCAGCATATGCGTATCCCATCTTCCTTGGTAGCGGTCCTCCATAGTTTTAATATCCTGGTGAAATCTTTCACCTTGTTCTTCACTGGTGTCTCCTAAATTTTCAGGAAAACGGTCTAAGTGACTGTGTAAATAGTGCACCTTAATACTCATATTATACCCAAGGAATTTGAAACTGTTAAGCATCTCGTTTATCAGTTCAACATAATTTTCAGCTTTGCATTTGCCTAGAAAATTTCTGACAACTGCAACAAATGTAGTCCAGGCTTTT
>NW_019385027.1:217026-224447 GCF_000671375.1 Centruroides sculpturatus
TATATATATATATATATTATTACAAGCAGTTATGATAAAACTTTAAAAAAACGTAAATAATAATTAATGTATTATACCATACCTTATTCAATTTTCAGTCTATTAATTAATTTTTTTTCAATTAAAATTTATTTGGCTTTATAATTCATAAAATAATTCTCAAAAATCTTTTTCTGTTTCATTTAAAATTAATAATTATAGTTTTTATTTAAAGAAAACTTGCATAAAGTAGTAACAAACTGGTTCCAAAACTGTTTCGATAAATCAAAGTTCTTACACTTTGGAACATATTGTATATCTCAGTTGGTGACATTTTTGAATCATCAAAAAATACCCAAAACCAGGGATCATCTTATAAGACAAATAAAAAACTGACTTTAAAATTCACAGTTCCATGACCCATCCCATAAAAAATTTTTAAGAAAGAATAAAATATTTGATAGAAAATTTACAAATTTTATTTCTACCATAAATTAAAATTGTAAAAAAAATCATCATCTGTCAATATCATATTTAATTGTCAATTAAGTTATAAATAATTGTATACCTATTTAATAAGCTTTTGAACGAAAAATTTTCCACTATAAATAGTATAAAAAATAAGTGTAAAGTTCATTCTTACAATGTGTGGGTATCAATCATATCTACATAAATATTGCCAATATTTGATTTTAAAAAATTGCACAAGTCTTAAGTGACTATGCATCTCAATGATCACTTACAGACAACAATGTCTTACACTGCTTACTAACAATGCTTACTTATACAGTCAAGTCTGCATAAGTCATCATAGGTATAACTAGACACCGTTGATTAAGTGCTCAGTTTCTGTGGTCCCAGCTGACTTACAGGCATTAATGTTAAAAAAACTCTTGGTGAATCAACACCATTTAACTCATCACTACTGGATAAATCGACATATTTTTTCTGTCTCAAATTCGTTTAGACGTCTGATAAGTCGACTCCCTCCTGAAAAAAATGAGTTCGAACTCATTTTTTTCAAGAGGGAGTTGACATTATTTATTAATATTTACCGGTACATATTAATAAAAATACCTTAACATTTTATATATAAAATAATAACAGATAAACAAAAAGAAAACATATAATCTATATCATCATCACAACAGAACCCGATCTTGCATTCTCTCACCTTTCATTCATGCGTTATTTGTAGCACGTGTTTCACATTTCTGTTAGAAATGAATATTCAAAAGATAACAATGCTTATGCTGAAGGAAAAATACAAACTTGTATCTGAATTTGAATGTAATAAAACTTTGCAAGCTGAATTTGCAGAAAAACCTCCCAAAAACAACATTGGTGAAAATTCTGAAGAAAAAAGAGGAAATTAAGAAGCTTTTTCTTGGTTCTTCATTGCGGCTGTCTCGATAAATCCAGAGAAAGTTGCCATACAAAAATGTCAAAAATGCTCTGGTACATTGGCTAAAGCAAATTCATTCATCGAATCTTCTTGTTTCAGGGCTGATACTGAAACAAAAAGCGATGGAAATCGCTGAGATACTTGGAGTAGAAACCAACTTTAATGCCAGTGATAAATGGTCAGAGAGATACATTGCATGTACTGTATAAAGCACTAGTGTATTTTCCTAATTGTAGTTTTGTAGCTTTTTTTCAACTTTGTTTTAGTTGTCATATTGGATAACTCAACACATTTCCACTTCCCCTTGGGGTGTTGACTTACGCTGACTCAACTGTATTTGCACAATCTGCATCTTACTGTATTGCTGTGTCAGCACATTACCATATTGATGATTGCCATCTACTAACTAAAACTTCTTCAAAAATAGCTTAATACTGTAGTTCCAAAAACTTGACTTAATGTGAACTGAGATAGTGATGAGTTACTAAAAATAACAGCAATGATTCTAGTCTAAATATCAGAATTTTTATAAAGATATCATACGTGCAAATTTATAAACATATTAACTACATACTAATAGTGATTATTCTCTTTTATATTTGTATATTGAATATTTATACTTATAGTTAAATGTTAATTTTAAAAATATTGGCTATTCAGTAACTATTTTCAAGTTAATGACATTCACATCACAGCATATTGCAGTGGCACCCTAAAAAAGGAGTTATAGTCTTTGTCAACACTTGGAATTGATGTTATTATTAAATGTCATCAGTGAAGAATGATAACTTATTTGATCCTATTGTTAAATTAGATAAGTAAAAATTAGATTACATAGATTACATGTATTTCATTTCATTCAGATGACACAAGATTTACAGAATGTTGAATTATCAAGAGTCGAGTTTATGGAACTACTGTAATATGAGATCATCTTATACAGTAGATATGAACTAAAATAGTCTTTTTCAAAGGTCACCTTATGTACTGAAATATATGGTAATTTTCTTTCCCTTTTCTATAGTCCAGTGTTTCCCAACCTTTTTTGTGCTATGCCCCACCTAAGCCATTCTAAAATTCTTATGCCCCCTAACATATACAGCAGCCATACAGTTAACCTAAACTCTGGATGAGTCCATTTTCGAACGGCTCCCTTAACAATCTAATTGCCCCGTGGGGCGTGGGCCCCTTGTTGGGAAACACTGCTATAGTCTTTATTAGAATAAAAATGGAGTCAATATTCATTAGTCTACATATATAAAGAAAATTAGCAGAAGTGCATCTTATTTATCTTCCCCCTACCTCCAGTCATTGTGTCGGTCAATAAAGCAGTTTCCAAAGATGGTAACCATAAATGACATTATCAGATAGTTCTTTGAGTAAGAGCTTAATTCTTTGAGGGTAGTGTTGCAATATTAACTTTATCCAAAATAAGATTACAAATTTATTTTATAGTATACAACAAAAGCATACATATCCACATATAAATGAAGAATTTTCAGGATTTTTTGAAAGATTGATTCTAAATTTGCCAATTATTTTCCATTCTTAACTTGATATTGTTAATTAATGAATGTACCTTGTTCATAATATAAATCATGAATTTTCTAAACTAAAATAAACTTAAAAAGTATTCAAAAAAATCAGTCAGGAGTTTTTGGCAGAATTGGAATTGGGAGAAATTTTGGTATCATCCCATCACTAATTTTTATACAATTACTATCAATATGTTAATTATATAATAACAAAAATATTTTAAATTTCCTGCGTCTTATTGGTTATTTTTGAAATTTGTTGATTTCGGATTATTTTATTGGATATTTTAAAATTTAAAATTAATATTAAAAAAAATGTCAAAAACTACATTAGTACAATTTACCATATCTACAGCATTAACATTGGGTTTATATTCTAACAAAACTTCTACTACATCAGAAAATCCACCTTTAGTAGCAACTATTAATGACGTCCATGAATACTGTGAATAAAATAATCATATTTTAATATAACAAATATTTTACTAACAGTAATTAAAAATTCCATAATTATTTTATTAATAACAAAATTTGATTAATTCAATGTAAGTTGTCATTATTATTTTGGATTTGTATTTATAAATGTAAATGAATAAAGCAATAGAATAATTTTTCTTTTAATGATATTTAATAATTTTATCTCATTTGTTTGTTAGAAAAATTATTTAACAAACAACTTAAAAAGTACCTCAAAGAAAGCAGGAATTTTTATAGAATTACTATAATGTATATTTTTTCATAAATATTCTA
This sequence comes from Centruroides sculpturatus, assembly GCF_000671375.1. NCBI lineage: Eukaryota > Metazoa > Arthropoda > Arachnida > Scorpiones > Buthidae > Centruroides > Centruroides sculpturatus. The sequence continues at coordinate 220,696 of NW_019385027.1, forward strand.
TAGTAACACATTTTACTGATGATGAAATAGTCCAAATATCATTAGAATATTTTTGAAATTTTCAGCTGAAGCTAAAGATGTAGAATATTCTAGACAAATATTCTGTAACTGTTTTCTTTGTTAAATTTAAGAACAATAAACTCAAACTCAAAAGACATGAAAAGAAATCATTCAAATAAAAAAGAAATAAGTTTATTTTTGTGGGTAAAAAAATTAAAACAAAAAATATATAAAATAATTTTAATTTCATAAGCCTTACTTTAAATGAATCCTTATTTTTGAATAATTATCCAAAATGGTTAAAAAAGTACTTCCAATCAAGGATTCATTAAGTTATTCAGAAATCTCATTTCACATTTATACTCTTTGGCATAAAAATTAAAGCACTCTTGGAACCTTCAACCCAGAATGCAAATATGTCCTAATTACACATACAAATGATAACAGTTCACACCATTATGTCATATCTTTTCAAAATCTACTAGAATTTTCTAAAACACAGTCTGTAAAGGCTATCAAATACTCGTTATAACAATCTAACTGCCTTTATTTGTTAGTTGATCACAAATGCTAGTGACCTTGAAGACATACTCAAGTCCCTTATCATCAATTAAATGACTAATGTAGTTCAATGATACAACTATCATTGAACTATAGGATGGTAACTGGTTGTTCTGAAGAAAAATCTGGCATCTGGAACATTCAGATACAGCAACAGCAAGGAATTAGAAGCAGTGAGTTTAAGAGGGCACCCATGAATACCTTATAAGCTCTGGCAGGTCTGGGAATACTATTGTTAGAGAGGATCATCAGATAAATGAGATGAACAAAGAATAATCCAACAGTTTTGCTCTCCACCATTTGAGCAAGATGTGTTATTCTCTTTACACATCCTATATCATCCTGTACCATCATAAGCTATCTCACAAAGGCAAGACACTACTCTTGTTGTCTCTTATATGACATTTGTCATTAACTAGACAGGATAGGCAATGCCATCTGTAGTGGTACCATGATGTAGGAAGATGCTGAATGGCATCATATTATGTTTAGTTATAATTCTCATTTCAATCTTTATACCTCAGATAACAGTCATATTCATGTATGAAAGAAGAAAGGACAGCAATTCAAACTACAAATCAGGAGTGATTTCCTAAGACATCCTGTCCCCCCTTATAGTGATCAGAAGAATCTTAGCAGCGTAGCAGTAAATTAAGGAGATTCTGAAATCTGGTATATTGCCTTCAAGTAATGTTTTCTGCAAGAAAATGCTTGCCACATAGTGCTTTCATCATTTTCAAACCTTTCCTTGGACTATATTCTCTCTAGATTCCCAACTGAACATGTCTGGACTTTACTTGGACATCAGTAGAAGCAAGCTTGAGAAAATCTGCACAGAACAGCATCCAAGCTATGTTTAACTCCATGCCAGCCATATTTCTGCATGTATTGCAGCCAGAGGTGGCTACAATACACACAGAGATATGATAAATAAAAAAAAAACATTGTTTATGTTAAAATAGCTAATATTTTCTAATATGTTTCTAATCATTGATTTCTTTTTAATGTTTTATATTTCTTTACCAGAAAAGTCAGATTACAAAATGATCATTATAATTAAAAAATTAAGTTGCTTCAAAAATGTATATTTAATTATATACAACTAGATATAAAATTAATATTAAAATATTTTTAGAAATAATACCATTCCAGCTGTATCAACATTGGATCCAGCTCTAAGTAATTCATCTACAATATCCAAATAACCTTTACGTGATGCCCATACAAGAGGAGTGGTTCCATACTGCATACAAAAAAATTCAAATAAATATCAAAATAAATTATCTAATAAGTTAACAGAAAACCATTGTTAAATGCACTAACCTTATCACCTGCATTAACTTTTGCACCATGTGCTAATAAATTTCTTACAATTTCCAAATGTCCACGACCAGATGCCCAAACAAGGCATGATATATGATTTTTATCATACACATTAGCACTTGATCCTCTCTGTAGCAACAAAGAAGCTAATTCAATATAACCTTTATAGCAAGCCCACATTAAAGCAGTCCATCCACCCTAAAATTAAAATAAAAATAAAATTAATAAAAGTATAAAATATAAAGTTAGAGATAATTACTGATATACAGGTATCCCTCGTACAACACAATACTTCTACAACAGTTTCACTCTAACTTGATTGAAAATTGGTTTGAAAATATCGAAAACTTTGTTATTCAATATTTTTTTTTATTCAAGTAAGCATATGTGTTGTCTCAATTTGCCCGTGGATTTTAGAACATTGAAATTTTCAAATTATTTTGTGCTTTTCATCAGGTTTACTTTAATGGAAACTGATAAAACAAGGAAGAAAAAATTTTATTAACTTTCCTATTAACCAGGTGTCATCATCATTACTTTCAAACTTTAGCCATCACTATGTTTTCTTTTTATAGTTTGATCTTTGTGTTTAGTAAAGTTTATTTAAACATTTTTAGATAAATGTCATTAAACTTTCTTTTACTGTCAGTAAGTAATCATTCATAAAAATGATGAACAAAACACAGCAGTATCTCGGTACTCAAACAATTCAGTGTTCAAACACAGATTCCAGAAAAAAGTCACTCGGTACTTAACTGAACAAATGACCCCCTAGAACAAATTTCAAATTAATAACATATTATTTTATTTCATCATCCATAAAAATAAAAAAATATGAAAATGTTGCTGATACTTCTGATCAAGATCAACAAAAAAGCTGAGATGACAACGATACTCTGTAAAAATAAAATGTCCTCATTTAACTAAAATTAATATTAATGCATCATACATTACTTTTAATTGTGATTGTTAATTATTAATTGGAAATAAATTATCGACTGCTTTAATAAACATATTTCTCTTATTAACAAAAACAATAGTATACTTTTGCTAACTTCTGGAATGTTTTGCATTAGTTCTTTGTTTCATATAGTATGGATTCACATAACACATCACTTTTTCGAAACATAACTATCATGTTATATGAGGAATACCTGTACTTATTAGATATATAAGTTAAATTTGAGCAAATAAAAATGAAATAATTTAATTTTTTAGTAGTTCCATAAAATTTCTAATCTTCTTGAAAAGATACAAGTTAAAAATATATAATATTTTTATTTAAATATATTGCATGATATAATTTAATTTTACATTTAATATTATGCATAAAATTATACTTACGAGCACCAAAAATTTGGGCCAAAATACTTTTATGCTGATTAGTATCAATATTATAAGGTGTTTCTCCTGCTCTATTAGGTCTATAAAGTAGCTGACTATTTTTAGGATTTCTTAACAAAATTTCTACTATTGCTTTACTTTGAGCTCTCATGGCAATATGTAATGCAGTATCTCCTTTCTAAATTGTTTAAAATAATTTAAAATCAATAAAGAATTTCATATTTTTATTTATAACACAGGTCAACAGTGGTTTTGGTGCCCAGGTATTTTGAGCTGATTTCATATGAATTTGATGTCCTGAATTCAAATATGGCATTAGTTTTTGCCTAGGAGCTCTAATTTTTAAGATATAGCATTTTAGCGAAATATACATTTCAATATCTTAAGTTAAATCCATGGATCAAGTAAAAAAACTAAACACGGAATTTTTATTATTATATTATGCAAATATTATTCTATACAAAGATAGAGGAAAAAGTCATCAATAAAACTAAACAGTTACACATTGAGGAAGCTTCATTTCC
>NW_019385027.1:232276-264326 GCF_000671375.1 Centruroides sculpturatus
CTTGATAGTCCGAGCCATTTTTCAAAATTTGAAATTTTTCGCGAGCCGCAATTAAATACGTATTAAAAAGGTATGCAAAAAATTCCAGAATACAAATTATATTCGTAGCAAGAGTGATACAAATTGTTTCCTCCACAATGTTTGTTCCACAATGTCAACTGTCCGTTGCAATGACAGTTTACAAATTCAAAATCGGTCTGGAGTCGGTCGATAATGGACGAATACGCTACTGTTTATGTTCGTTCGCGCAGTTTTCGATGAGTCATATCATTCTTAACTTGGACAGAAATGAAATTTGTTACAACGTTGCACTTAATCTTTCATATTTGTTGTTAGTAATTTAAAAGACATTTTGAAACACATACGGAACGATAATAATTTTTAAAAATATAATAACACAAAAATGAAAAGGGAACTCAGGTACATCTATCAAGAGCCACAAATAATCCTTCAAAGAGCCACATGTGGCTCACGAGCCGCAGGTTGGCCACCCCTGATATATAATATGATGGAAATCTGGAGTTACTTTATTAAAACTTTATCTTAAACTTTAAATACTTAAGTGGGTAAAATATTAATTGATGGGATCAATATTTTGAAATTTCTTACATGGAAATAGATTTTATGCACTCATGTGTGGAAATTTTAACACACATCGTATGGTGTAAATGCTGGGACTGGAAAATTTGGACTTCTTATGTGAGAAAAGCCTTTCATGCAAGAACTTCCTAAACGAGTTCTACTGTATATGTAATAAAAGTGGGAGCTTAATTTGAAACTACTGTATATAAACATCTATATAATGAATAAACAAATTCTACGACTACGACTAAAATGCATTGAAATACAGGGTGGGGCAAATAAAAGTGGCCCGGACGAGTGGATATGATTAGCTTTGATCCACCTTCAGCAACTTGCTGACCAGGGCACAAAGGTTCCAAGAGATTAATGGTGATCACTTTCAACATCTGCTATAGTCAGGCTAGTACTGTATTTCCTTTCCTCTGCTCTGTTTCTTTGTACCCTGGAACATGGTTCTCTGGGCCACTTTTATTTGCCCCATCCTGTAGTATCATCATCATGCATGCAAACAATTATAATATTTCATACAATTATTATTCATAAAAAACATTATTTTCTATAAAAATCTTCACATTTTTAACTAGAAAAATTATTTCATAAAAGAATACCAAATTCAAGACACAATTGATAAATTCTTGATAAATTCAAATAAAATTTATATGTATATTACATAAGATGGGAGAATTTTAAGTAAACTTAAATATATTTTCAGTTGTCTGCTTAAAATAAATAGTAAATAAAAAGTGCTAAGAATCTTTATTGAATTTCAGAAGATGTAAGCAATAAATATTGCCAATGAACATCATATAATTAATAAAAACACAGAGGGAGAAAAATCATTAATTACATTTATTCTTAAGAGAATTAATGTAATTAAATGTAATGTAAATATATTTTATTAGAAAGAGTTTAATATATTAAAATGATAATTGGCTGTAACAGTATTTNATAATTTAATTTTTTAGTAGTTCCATAAAATTTCTAATCTTCTTGAAAAGATAAAATCATAATAAAATGACACAAGTACATATTTAATTTAAAAACAATATCGAACAGTTATCAAATAATTGCAGTTTAGCATAATTCTAAATCAACTAACTTTGAACTGTTTATAAGAAAATAATTTATCTAAAATAAGTGCAAATGAATAAGAAAAAAAATTATAATCTAATTCTAAAATATATTTCAATTAGTTAAAATTTCAAATATAATACAATCATTTTAGAATTAAAAGAGCATAAATATTTAAAAACAAAATATATTACATTTCATAAAAATTTGTTTGGAAAAATTACACAGATAAAAATATTTTTAAACTGATTAGATAATTTAAAATTTTGATTTTTCTAATTAACAATTTACTACTCCAGAATGTGACATATTTCAAAATTTTATTATTCTGTAATTACTACACCTGTCATTTAATCATAAACATTTCAGTTTTCCAAGAAATTTATTTTATACACTTGTCTAAAAGGTAACAAGACTGAATATTTCAAGTAGACAGTACATGTGCCAGGCAGAATATAAATATAGAACCTGATAGCATTATCCTTTGGCTGTGTACATAATTTAGCCAGAGTGCATTGTTGTTGAGCAGTCTTGATGTAAAGCATAAATGTCATCTTCCTGCATCACAACAACTTGAAATAGAGCAATATGCAGCCATTAAGTTTTGTTTCAAACTTGGCAAAACTGTAGTAGAAACCTTCCAGCTGTTAAAAAAGCTTACAGATTTGAGTACTTAGATTGTACATAGGTCTTTGAATGGTTTTGACAGTTCTGCAAAGGTTGTATGACAATCCAAGGCATTTCCATATGGTTTGTGTCTCAATCATTAATATGCGCGTATGTGAATATTTGTACATTTTCAGTCTGTAGCCTATTTTTGGGCTTGCGCAATAGGTGTTGAAAAAACTTTTAAAGTTAAAAATATTTTACAATAGGTTTCGTTCATCATAAATTGAAAAATTTTTTGATCTGGATGAAGGTCAATTAATTGACCAAAAAAGTTAGATTACATTAATAAAATAGACTGCATATTAAAGGTTGGTAAAGTGTAGTTATAATTATAATATAATTATCATCATCACTTATTCACACTATTTCAATCTGCAAACAATTCATCTGATGAATAAATTTTATTTAATAATTTTTTTGTTTGTTTTTTAAATTAAAATCACTGATATAAAGTATTCTTACTGCTTATTATAATCATAAACTATCCTTTAATATAATAAACTCCTCAGTTATCAAGGATAGATTTACCAGTTTGTGGATGTACATATGCAAAAAAGCTATTGTATTATTCTTGTAAGCAAGCATCTAGTTCATGGGCAATGCTTGTCCCATATATCAAATGTGGCATTCCAACAACTTTTCTATCACATAATCCAGGGCTCACTTAAAAGTAAATAAGTGAGCCCTGGATTATGTGATAGAAAAAAAGTTGTTGGAATGCCACATTTTAGTTATATATTATAACTTAAAAGAATACAATTTTATTAAGTACAGCATATTAAATAAAAATACTACAAAAAACAGTTTTAGTAATAATAAATAATAAAAAAATGAAACAAATATCCTATTTTCAAGACATCTATCTTTGCAATATGCTGACTTACAAGGAATATACAAGCAAGTTGCCAATTTAGCAGAAAAGCTGCTAAATCTAGCTTTCCCATAGTATCATCTACCCAGTAGACCAGGTAATAATAAGACCCCAAAAATTTCAGTTAGCACATAAGAAAATTTTGCATCATAAATTTGTCAATTTTAGCATTCACACTTAAAAAGTTCGCCCATCCGTGGTCTAGATGTGAAATGTAGTAAAGTGCTGATTTTTTAGGTTACTGTACTGTACTGTACTTTTTACAATTTTCGTAATTAAGTAACATAATTAATGTATAATTATACAATTAATTACTGTAATCGTAATTTTTATTTAAAATACTATTGTGTAGTTTTTAAATATGTAAAGTCTTTGTGATTGATAATGAGCTATATTTTTTATATTATATTGTTCATCTTTGTTTGGTTCTTTTATGATATATTAATCATAGAAAAATGCCTATTATTTCACACACAGTTATTTCTAATGTAATTTTTCAAATTTTCAAAATGCCATGGTCTATAAACCCCACTAAATCAGAAGTTGACTGTACTAATATATTATGAAAATGTGTCAATAATACATAACTTTACTACTACAGTAATATTCATTATAAATATTAGTATATAGTTACTTATATATCTATTGACAATCATTAAGTAATGTTATAAATAATGAGATTGTTTTGTTGAGAAGCAGTAATTACCCCATAAAAACAGAAGCATCAAATAAAAACAATAATAAAAATACATATAAATTATTAAAAGTTAATTAAGATGTAAAAATTTACAAAAAGTAACATATTTATGAAATATCTATAATATTTTGGACTAAAGTGGGTAATGTGCAACTTGATTGGTTTAATAATAATCTTTTTTCCCAGTTTTTCTTTTCATTTATGGTAGGTGTATAATATGTATAATACATAAAAAATAAAAATTATATTTAAATAAATAAAATATGTACAGTAAAACCCTGTAAGAAGTTTTTGAAGGGACCAATGTAAGAATGATTTTTTATTTGTATATTCAATTTTATTTCAATATCAAGATAATATAATATAGCATAGTGTAATATATAGAAAAGTAAGATGTATTAACTATAGCAAGTGCTTAAGTGTCTGGTGTCAATACAACATATTAACTGTTAATGGACAGCACCAAATAGAAAGTATTATTGTTGGTCAAAACAATAAGACCATAACAAACTCAGCAACCACCTCAGCTATGCAGGTGTTTGATATATAACCAGGGTGGCCAAGCTCCTTGATAGTCCGAGCCATTTTTCAAAATTTTAAATTTTTCGCGAGCCGCAATTAAATACGTATTAAAAAGGTATGCAAAAAATTCCAGAATACAAATTATATTCGTAGCAAGAGTGATACAAATTGTTTCCTCCACAATGTTTGTTCCACAATGTCAACTGTCCGTTGCAATGACAGTTTACAAATTCAAAATCGGTCTGGAGTCGGTCGATAATGGACGAATACGCTACTGTTTATGTTCGTTCGCGCAGTTTTCGATGAGTCATATCATTCTTAACTTGGACAGAAATGAAATTTGTTACAACGTTGCACTTAATCTTTCATATTTGTTGTTAGTAATTTAAAAGACATTTTGAAACACATACGGAACGATAATAATTTTTAAAAATATAATAACACAAAAATGAAAAGGGAACTCAGGTACATCTATCAAGAGCCACAAATAATCCTTCAAAGAGCCACATGTGGCTCACGAGCCGCAGGTTGGCCACCCCTGATATATAATATGATGGAAATCTGGAGTTACTTTATTAAAACTTTATCTTAAACTTTAAATACTTAAGTGGGTAAAATATTAATTGATGGGATCAATATTTTGAAATTTCTTACATGGAAATAGATTTTATGCACTCATGTGTGGAAATTTTAACACACATCTTATGGTGTAAATGCTGGGACTGGAAAATTTGGACTTCTTATGTGAGAAAAGCCTTTCATGCAAGAACTTCCTAAACGAGTTCTACTGTATATGTAATAAAAGAATTATGATAGTATTAATAAATTATAAAGTATTTTTAACACTTAGTTTTAAAATAAGTATAAAATAAAATAAAAAAATAAAAATGACTCCATGTTTAAGGTCATAACAACACAATAAAAGAGCAACCATCTAGATAAAGACAGACAAAAATTAAATGATGACAAACAAGATAGTCTAGGAGAACATACCCATAAAATAAGTGATTAAAATAGTATGCACAAAGTTTTGGTAAAGCAATTATTATTTTATGCAACCTCACTTGAGCCAGTATAAAGTAAATGATGTAACATGTTAAGCCAGTGTTCTGCAACCTTTTTCTACTCACAGCACACCTATGACTCGACATAACACACCAAAATGTTATTCTCCTCAAAAACGTATGATATGATGCTATTAATAGAATTTCATAATGCCACAAACCTATTATTATTATTATGTTGAGTTTTGTGAGTTACACTCGTTGACACCTATGGCTGTGTACCAGAGTCAAGACATAGTAACTTCAAAATAAGACAAAAATTAAATAAGTATGTCAGTGTGTACCTGTATTCAGGAATTTCCTAACATTATGACATGTATTCAATATAGTGGACTTCTATAGTGTGATGTTATGTGTTTCTATTCAATTTTAATGTTCCCAGGCTTTTGTATAGCGTGTGTAGTATGACATATGTAAAGGAGAGAACAACAGGTACAGTCGACCCCCCTATAATATGGTAGATACGTTCCTGTTTTTATGAATCCAGCTTCTAGGAGTCCAGCCAATCACAGCCAGGCATGTATGCAGTTTACGGACTACAGCTGTTTGAAAGGTTTCTTCCATAAAATTAATCGATTCTAGACTAATTCAACTCAACATTTCCAAAATACGTATAATTTTTTGGGAATAATCCATATAAACTATGCTATAAACAAAAAATTGTAGGATTACTTACCGAGTGTGCACTGTTCGACTACGCTGTTGCTTAAGCTTGTTTTCATCGTGGAGATTGTCATCAAATGGCAGTCACATGTTTCCTGATAAATTATTTTTTTGCAAAAAACTCGCTGAACTTTAGAGACATCATTAATATAAATATCATTTTTATGGACGTTAAATAATAAATGGTTTTTGGTAGGTCCGCTGCTCGTTTAAACTCAATGGTTTGTGCAATCCTGTCACGACAAGAGTCGGCAATGACATTTTACTGAATTATAGGAGTTTTTTTAGCATGTCTGTACGAATACTGTCACAATTTTTTCGCCACGATATAGGAATCCGAACTATAGGAACCCATGTTATAGGGGGGTCGACTGTACAATAAACACCCTATCCTCCACTGATGCCTTATTTCCTGGGCGAGTTCTGCATACTTGCTGATTTTTTCACTGCATGTATTTTGTACATTGTGAGTTTGGAACAGGTATGTCTATAATGTATGTGATTTTATTGTGTTTGTCAATGAGTGAAATGTCTGGTATGTTGTGGTAAATTGTTTTATCTGTGATTTTGGCTGATGTAGTACATTTTGTGCGTGTTATTTTCCAATACTGTCTGTTGAACATATTTATAGTATGGTTTGTGGATGTCTAATAATTTGTGTTTCTTTGCAAGCTCTTGATGTATTTGCTACTTGATTATGTCTATGTAAATTATCTCTCTGTGCCAACAGGCTGCAACCAGAAGTGATGTGTTGTATAGTTTCTGGCATGATATGACATTTTCTGCATGTGACATTTGTGATTGTTGTATCTTTGAGTATGTGTTTTTTGTAGTTTTAATATTTATGACCTGATCTTGTATGGTAATCATGAATCCTTCCATCTCCCCAAAGAGGCATCCCCAAGCTAACCAGTTTGGCACGGTTTTGTCAACAAAATTCTGGGCCAGGTCATAGGGATGTCTGCCATGGAGTGCCTTTCGAGCTCACGATTGCTTAATGGTGTCTATGCTATTTATATGTTGTGTCCATACATTGTGAATGTAAATTTAATGGTGTATTATTTGAGTCTGCTGGAGTTACTGCTTTATGTAACTGTGATGTTTCTTGTTTTTTGTACAAAAACTCTCGCAATGTCTGTATTTGTTTGTAGTGGAGGTTAACTATGTTGATCAGGCCATGTCTGCTATCTTTTTAGGTGGAAGGATTAATCTTTCTATGGCAGATCTAGGATGATTTGTTTATGCTTAGTTAAGTGTTGTTCTAATTTTCATTTGGAGTTGCTTAAGATCTGTATGAGTCCAATGTATAACTCTAAAAGAATAAGTGAGTACTGAGATGACATATGTGTTTATTGCTTTATCATCATCATATTTCATCAGTGAATGAAATACAAGCATAAGAAACACAACTGTGATAAAAACATATATAAATAAAACTTGAAATTAATAGAATATGTAAAAGTTCATTTCACACCTTTCACCTTACGATGGCAAACTGGTTGTGGAACACTGTGTTAAGCAATAGATAAACCTTACAAAGTATTTTCAAAATCTTGTCAAGAAGTGATGCTGTTGACCAAACAAGCACATAATAGTCAACAATGAATTTTGTACTTAAAATTTTTCAAGTTTTAATAATAAAAAATTATTTTTATTGATATAGTTGTTAATGTAATATGGATTTACCAGAAATAATTTTTTAATATACATTATAAACTGAAGTGCCAAAGGTCATGGGATACTGCCTAATATCTTGTCAGACCTCCTTTTGCCTGGCAAAGTGCAGCAACTCGACGTGGCATGGACTCAACAAGTTGTTGAAACTCCCCTGGAGAAATATTGAGCCATGCTGCCTCTATAGCTGTCCATAATTGAGCAGGTGTTGCTGGTGCAGGAGTTTGTGCACGAATGGACCTCTTGATTATGTCCCATACATGTTCGATGGGGTTCATGTCAGGCGATCTAGGTGGCCAAATCATTCGCTGGAATTGTCCAGAATGTTCCCCAAGCCATTCTTGTACGGTTATGGCCTGGTGACATGGTGCATTATCATCCATAAAGATGCCATCCTTGTTTGGGTACATGAAGTCCATGAATGGCTGCATGTAGTCTTCAAGTAGCTGGACATAACCATTTCCTGTCATTGTTTGGTTCAGTTGGACCAGAAGACACAGTCCATGCCATGTAAACACATCTCCCATCATTATGGAGCCACCACCAGTTTACAGAGTGCTTTGTTGACAACTTGGGTCCATGGCTTTGTGGGGTCTGCACCACATTCAAACCCTACCATCAGCTCTTATCAACTGAAATCGTGACTCATTGGACCACGCCACAGTTTTCCAGTCGTCTAGGGTCCAACCGATATGGTCACAAGCCCAGGCAAGGCGCTGCATGCAATGTTGTGCTGTTAGTAAAGGCACTCAAGTTGGTCTTTTGCTGCCATAGCCCATTAACGTCAAATTTTGCTGCACTGTCCTAATGGACACATCCCTCGTATGTCCCACATTGATTCCTGTGGTTATTTCACGGAGTGTTGCATGTCTGTTCACACTAACAATTCTATGCACACGTCACCGGTCTCTGTCATTCAGTGCAGGCAGTCAGCCACTGCACTGTCCATGGTGGGAGGTTATGCCTGCAATTAGGTATTCTCTGCACACTCTTGACACTGTGGACCTTGGAATGTTGAATTCCCTAACGATTTTCGAAATGGAATGTAATGTAAAACTTATTTTTGTCAAATACCAATATATTTTTTCATAAGATACTTATACTAACAACACTTTTTGATAAAATATTTAAAAAATAATAATAATTAAACCAAATTAATTATTAAATTTATTATTTATAAAAATACCAAAAAAATAATTTTCTTTTATACATCACATACATCATCTTATTTTGCCAAGGAAAATCTTTAATAATCACAAATGTTTTTGGTTTGTTTCTTTTATAAAATAATTTTATCAAATTAACATATTAAATCTTTAAATAATCATACAGAACTGCTGCCAAAATCACATATGATAAAAGCACGTACACTAAAAAAAGTTCAACAATTCTTTGTAATCAATACTAGTGTCAGTGAACCGAAATAACGATTCAATATTCTAACAAATATATAATGGAAAAAAAAAGCAATCAATAATTAAAGAACAGCATTCAACATGAAACTATAATAATAATAATAATAATAAACAAAAAATTTCTTGATAATTTCAGCTGATTCTTGGTGATATTAAATAGATTATTTAAAATAACTTAAGAATAAACTATATTAAAATAAATCCCACTATCACCAATTAAACAAAATATTAAAAAAAATATCTTTAATACAAAAGTTAATTTTTTTAATAAATTAGAGAAATAAAAATTTATAGTTTGTTTCCAAAATTGTTATTCTAAATGTATTTTAAATATTAAAACTTCAGATTAGATTTTAATTAGATTTAAAATTAATTACATTTATTTTACAATACATACCATATCCCGATGATCAAGTTTTACACCATTTTCAATTAATTTAATAATAATATCAGTATGTCCTTCTTTAGCAGCATATAGTAAGGCTGACCAGTTATCCTTAGAATATATTAAACAGATATTAATTATTATTTGTTTTCAATTGAATATCCTTCTATACTTTAAAAAATGTTTATAATTGTTTAAAGTAGATTATAGATTATCTTTATTTTTAATTTAAAAAATTGTAATTCAGTTAATAGTAAAAATCATCCTTCATTGTGGTTCTGACATTATTCAAACCATACATCATCATATTAATATGTAGCTAACAAGAAAATTTATTTTACTAATAATTTATTTTAATTATATTCAGATATATTGATAAGAATGAAAACTGATTATCTTATTAGCATGTAATATTTTATTAAAGAATCATTTTTAAGAATATAATTTTAATGGATTTATAATGTAAATATTAATGTTATGAATTTATCAGTTATCTTATTCTAACGTTAAAAATTATATGGATATTACAAATTATATGCCCAAATTATTTTGAGGAAAGTAATATTATGCACTTGATAAAATAATAAAAAATTTATAATGTAATAAAATTAATATTTGAATACTAAAGTAACACCTATATTTTTGAACAAATTTTTATGTGATATAAAAATTAATGATTTTAAAAAATATTTTATTAATTTAAAAAAAAAAAAATGAAAGTACTTACTTCATCTTCAGCATCAACATTTGCTCCCTGAAGCAACAGTTCTTCAACAATATTAAGATGTCCAATTTGAGCAGCATACATTAAGAAAGTTTGTCCATTCTTAAAATAAAATTGGCAAACTTGTTAAAAATATTTTATAAGTAAAAAAAGTTTAATACTTAAATGGAAAATTGAAGAAAACGGAAAACACACCTCATCTCCTTCGTTAATATCTACATCTCTTTGTTCCAATAGGATCCTTAAATCATCGGCATTTCCTTCTGTTATTAAAGTTGTTATGGCATGATACGTAAGCGGTGGTATTTTGCTCATGATATCTTTAATACACGAAAGAATAAACATTTTTTGTAAACAACTATTTTATATGAAAAAATTAAAAATATATACATGATGTGATATTTATCAATTACACTAAAATTGAGTTTGAGATACATTTAACATTACTTAAATTATATTGTACAACAGTATATTTTTTGAACAAATTTTTGGTTGATATATAAATTAATAATTTTTAAAATATTTGATTAATTTAATATTATAGTATTAACTTCATCTTCAGCATTAACATTTACTCCTTGCAGCAACAGTTCAATAATATTAAGATGTAAATCAGAGATTTTATATGTAACATAAAATTTGGGATTTAAACATTTAATGAATATAAATTTATAAATACATTATTATGTTTAATTGAAATGTGACATATTTTATTTATAACAGTTCAGTGTATTTTCAAACAACATAAATCATTTAAAAATATATATTTAAATATTTATAAAGCTGATATTATAATAAACATTTTAGATTATGTCCATCTGGTTACAGTATACATAACTGAAAAAATATCAATGAAAATTTTTGTTATGATTAAATATTTATGATATTAAAATGTATTTAGTACAGAAATAAACTACTGTATATAAACATCTATATAATGAATAAACAAATTCTACGACTACGACTAAAATGCATTGAAATACAGGGTGGGGCAAATAAAAGTGGCCCGGACGAGTGGATATGATTAGCTTTGATCCACCTTCAGCAACTTGCTGACCAGGGCACAAAGGTTCCAAGAGATTAATGGTGATCACTTTCAACATCTGCTATAGTCAGGCTAGTACTGTATTTCCTTTCCTCTGCTCTGTTTCTTTGTACCCTGGAACATGGTTCTCTGGGCCACTTTTATTTGCCCCATCCTGTAGTATCATCATCATGCATGCAAACAATTATAATATTTCATACAATTATTATTCATAAAAAACATTATTTTCTATAAAAATCTTCACATTTTTAACTAGAAAAATTATTTCATAAAAGAATACCAAATTCAAGACACAATTGATAAATTCTTGATAAATTCAAATAAAATTTATATGTATATTACATAAGATGGGAGAATTTTAAGTAAACTTAAATATATTTTCAGTTGTCTGCTTAAAATAAATAGTAAATAAAAAGTGCTAAGAATCTTTATTGAATTTCAGAAGATGTAAGCAATAAATATTGCCAATGAACATCATATAATTAATAAAAACACAGAGGGAGAAAAATCATTAATTACATTTATTCTTAAGAGAATTAATGTAATTAAATGTAATGTAAATATATTTTATTAGAAAGAGTTTAATATATTAAAATGATAATTGGCTGTAACAGTATTTATTGAAATGAAACAAAAATGTTTCATTTCAATAAACACCACCATAGCAAATATAATAAAGTGCAGAATTCACAGAACATTTTGTTATAAAATTTCCTTATTTCAACACTTATCAAAATGATATTTTACCATCAAAAAGCAGATCAACAGAGATGAATGCAAACATTTGATTTCTGCAAGATGCATATTCAATAGTTACTAATAATGACGATCATCATCAGTAATTATAATTATTTTTTTACAAATTGTATCTGAATGTATCAATCATTTAATCATATTTATAAAATGATAACCATAAATTAACATCATAAAAATTATTTTAACAATATAAAAAAATAATCATACCTCAACACCAAGAATTCTGAATCACAAAAAGCAAAACTATTTGATACATAAGTCTTCAATGAGGTCCAATCATCTACATATATAAAATAAATATTGTTTTATTTATAAAAATTGCACATCTATCTACACATATAATAATTAAATCACAAATTTTTATTAAAATAAAAATTTGTAAACTATAAAAAACTATAAAAATTTATATATTTTTGTTTTAGCACGTTATGAATATAAATAAACTTATTTAAAGATCATAAAGTGACCATTACCAATATATAATGTAGAAGAATATAGCATATAGTTTGATAAAAAGAAAGCATTCAGCCAATGTCTTCTCCATTATAAATCAGACTACATTAAGTCATAAGAGTCAACAGCCTTTACAATGTCTTATTACTCTGTAAACACTTATTCTAATTTATTTTTTAACTTTATATAGTAAAACCTGTCTAAATGGGAATGTGACAGTTTCAGCCATAATTTTTTAATTTTGGAAAGTTTCCATTTTATTGAGGTTATATTTTTATTAATGAAGGAAAAAAAAAAGTAAAATTAAAAACGTTGCTACCATACTTATATTTAGAACTGCTTCTCTTCCAATGTAAGTGTTTTATGTTTCAATGGCATGTTATAAACATCAAAATATATAAGGAAGGCATAGAGAAAAAAAATCTGTAAAAAACCTATTACCCATAAAATATGTTTTGGTTACCTTATTCTCAAGGACATAATACTTGCTAATCAAGATTTAATAAATAACAAAACAAATTTAACACCTTCCTGCCCAGTAAATATTTTATTCAATACAAGACTAATATTTTTTACTTACTATGAGATGATATAATTCGGATAAGAGAACTTTTAAGAGCAAGAAATTCTTAAATCTGCTAGTAAGAGAAGATCAATTATAAAGATGCAGAAACTGTTTCAATAGTTTAGAGAATCCTTTATAATCCCCAATAAGAATATGGAAACATTCAGGCTTTTCTTTTGTGATTAGTATGGTATAAATGACTATAATATTATATATTTATTTTATGTTTAAATGTTTAATAATATTCTTACTTATTTTATTTTTTAAAAAGTAAATGCTATGCATTAATTCTTTTTATCTATATGTATTGATAATGTTAACTTTCAGTAATACCAACTATAAAGTTTGAATATTTAATCAGTTTGAAATTTTAAACGTAAAATGTTCCAAAGAGCATTCCTGTTGATAGAATTTAATCCACCAAATGCCGGAAAGTTTGATTCTGGAACATTTGGCTTCCAAATTTTATTATTATTAGATGTACAGTACTGCATAAAGGTTTGTACCTAATTCTAAGCAATCAGCACGAGCAAAAGTTGAGCACTGCTATCAAGGTCAGTTCTACCTGTTATCAAAGTGCTTTGAAATGAACTGTTTTGTTCTGTAACATGTCGAGTGAGGAAAATGATCGACAGGGACATCTTTTAGGTCTCTCTGCCAACAATACAATAGCAAGTAGCATTGCTACTCACTATTATAGCCTTGCAAGTGTCACTCATGCAATGCGACAAGCACAAACTAGAGTGCTTTATTGTAAGATTGTGAAATTATGGCCATTGCATACTGGAAACTACAATTTTATCTTTTATTTACATAATTTTTTTCCTTCTCGGGATTCCTGTTTATTCTTTTGAAATTTGAACAGATAAAGGAAGAAATAAACATATGAAATGTCCTTCCCTGTAAATTACAGAAATTGCAGTAATCAAATTAAGTTTAACTATTTCATTTATGAAACATACAAAGTATAGTAAAAGGATGAGGCAGAAATATGCATAAATTTTCATGAATTTTAGCAGTTTCACCAATAAATAACTGACCTTCGTTGCATATGCTCAACTTCTTCTCGCTTAGAATTAGTTACAAACTTTTATGCAGCAAACAGTACAACCCAAGGAAAACTCTTGTAGTAGGTCAAAAACATTAGTTTTGTATTGAATAATGTATTTGCTGGACATGAAGTGATTAACTTTGCTTTGTAACTTAAGGTTCCAGTTTGTTTATATTCTAAATTTAATGAATTAACTATAAAGTTAAACTAGTATATAACTTTTCAATTTTTACTCAAAAATTACTCATTGTGTCTATAGAAATAATTACTCTTAAATATTAATTTTTGTTATTCCTCGTGTTCTAAAACAAAACTGAATTTTAAATAGTTCTCAGAATTTTGCTATCTGGCAAAATTCTGAGAACTATTTAAAATTTTTTTCTTCTTTAGTTTAGTTGCTTCTTTTGTCTAGTTAATATGGCAAAAGTAGAAGTGTTTAATCCTAAAACATTTTTCCAAAATCATTCAATAACTTAGTTTTGAAAAAATAGAAATGAATTGAATTAATTTTAGTTTTTAGTCTCTCTCCAAAAATAGTATAGCTTATATTTCTTAACTATTCATTTCTTCCAGGGAATAAGTTAACACATCTAAAGAGCTAGTTAGAAACAGTGGAACAGCTACTTAGCTGACAATAGAAGTACAACCTTAACAAAGAAAAAAAAATGATAGATTGTAACTCCTGTCACTGAGAAACTGACCATAATACAAGTCTGTAGAATGCAGCACTACAAGTCAAAGTTAGAGTGAAAATTTTTAATCATTTAATGCTATTACATATTGAAATTTAAACTAAATGACTTACACCTGAATGCACCTATATTTTTTTATTAGCAATATCTAACATTGATACCATACAAAGCTTATACTTTGCTTATAATTTTCAATTTTATTTTTTACTTCAATTTTCAATATTTTATTTTAATTTTTAAATTATTCTTTTTAACTTTTCAGAATTTTTGACTCAAAATATTAAATTCTTACAACTACTGATATCAAAAGTAAAGTGAACTACACTTTTAATTTTAATAAAGTAAGCTACAGAAAAGAACCATAAATTTATGCTTCAAATGGCATGTCTTTGATAGATTATTATTAACAATAAATGCATACATGTATAACACAATAATTGTGAATAAATAATTGTATTAAAATGACATCATAAAGTAATTGGAAAGAAAAATATTTAAACTAAATTTAGTATCATGTAATAACGCTTTTAAAGTTATGAAAAAAATTATTGCTGTTTTAGAACTTTTTAAACCCATTCATAAATTAAATCTTTAATGAACTAATATGCAATATCATTACTATTTCTGCTACATATAATAACTTGTATATAGTATTATTTTTAGTAGGTCATTCTGATTTATATACCTTATTCAAAACCAAATCATAACAATCTGCATTTACATTGGAAATGAAATACTCATTCTCACTTCTTCATTCTAACAAATCTTATTATATTAAACTGTATATATATAATTTTCACAGAAAAGAATACAATATTAGTATAATATAATATATAAATGTTGCATCCTTTCAGATTAAATCATTAATGAAAGAAGATACTAAAATTGTTCAGACTGATGATATATTAAGATATAGTAATATTGATAAAAACATCTATTAGAAGAAAATGTTACATAATTATCAAGTACAAAGATAACATCAGCAGTTGTTGAAATTAAGAATCTATTGCAGTAATTATAAAAACAAAATAAAAATATTCAAAAATGACCAATTTATTATCAAAGTTGACAACTTTTAAACAAAAAAAAGCATTTAAATTTTCTCTTGGATAAATGGAACAAAAAATATACTAAAGAATTATACAAAGAATTTTGTAATTCTTTATACAAATGAAAGTGTATGCACAAATACCTACACAATGCAATATTAAATTATAAGTACTTAAAACAGATGATGATGATAAATAAATTCAACATTAAATTGCTCACAGAATAAACAAAATAATTTGAAAATATGAATATCCTCGTCTTTTAAGATTTTTTCCAGATATAAATAAAGTAAGAGGAGTGAACAGATTTCAAATAAATATTAAAAATATATATATATATATGGGTTANAATCGTGACTCATTGGACCACGCCACAGTTTTCCAGTCGTCTAGGGTCCAACCGATATGGTCACAAGCCCAGGCAAGGCGCTGCATGCAATGTTGTGCTGTTAGTAAAGGCACTCAAGTTGGTCTTTTGCTGCCATAGCCCATTAACGTCAAATTTCGCTGCACTGTCCTAATGGACACATCCCTCGTATGTCCCACATTGATTCCTGTGGTTATTTCACGGAGTGTTGCATGTCTGTTCACACTAACAATTCTATGCACACGTCACCGGTCTCTGTCATTCAGTGCAGGCAGTCAGCCACTGCACTGTCCATGGTGGGAGGTTATGCCTGCAATTAGGTATTCTCTGCACACTCTTGACACTGTGGACCTTGGAATGTTGAATTCCCTAACGATTTTCGAAATGGAATGTAATGTAAAACTTATTTTTGTCAAATACCAATATATTTTTTCATAAGATACTTATACTAACAACACTTTTTGATAAAATATTTAAAAAATAATAATAATTAAACCAAATTAATTATTAAATTTATTATTTATAAAAATACCAAAAAAATAATTTTCTTTTATACATCACATACATCATCTTATTTTGCCAAGGAAAATCTTTAATAATCACAAATGTTTTTGGTTTGTTTCTTTTATAAAATAATTTTATCAAATTAACATATTAAATCTTTAAATAATCATACAGAACTGCTGCCAAAATCACATATGATAAAAGCACGTACACTAAAAAAAGTTCAACAATTCTTTGTAATCAATACTAGTGTCAGTGAACCGAAATAACGATTCAATATTCTAACAAATATATAATGGAAAAAAAAAGCAATCAATAATTAAAGAACAGCATTCAACCCCTATAATATGGTAGATACGTTCCTGTTTTTATGAATCCAGCTTCTAGGAGTCCAGCCAATCACAGCCAGGCATGTATGCAGTTTACGGACTACAGNGTGTGTTCTACAATTTGATGTCATCAAAAACATTAGCACTGAAAGGCAAAACCTGCCATAATGGCAAATACAGTAAGGAATGGATCACAGCCATGCTATGTTGCAATGCAGATGGCACAAAGAAATTTACACTTATAATTGGCAAGTTTAAATTAAATAAAAAATATAATAATTGGAAAATTTGCCAATCTTTGTTGTGTGAGGGCAACTGCAGTTATCTTGCTCATATGAGTCAAATAAAAACTCTTGGATGACTGCAAAGATATTTTGAGACTGGCCGCTATGCTTTCGAAACAAAATGTCAACACAAAAAGAAAGGTCTTATTGCTAATGGATCAAGTGTTACCCCACAGTATTGAAGGCTTACACCTTCAAAACTGTGAGGCAACACTGAGCATGTGCTATTTTTACCAGCAAGCACTACCAGTATTATCAAGCCCTTAGAACAAGGCATTATTTCACAACTGAAAGTACAGGAAGTGTTTGGTGTGGTACATGCTTGAAGAGATTTCTCAAAGTGTATTGCTGAAGAAATATCTCGGATGCCCTGTGGAATGTTATGGTTGTCTGATAAGAAATTCCAGCTGAAAGCATAAGAAATTGTTTTGCAAAACCAGGTTTTGTTCAATGGTGTGTAGATGCTGGTAACATTGAAAACAACCATTAAAATGAAGTGCCATCTGAATGGGAAGATTAACAAAAAATATTGATTGCATCTTGAATTTATGTGAATGTGAATGACAATATTGCAACAACCAATGACATCAACTTTGATGAGATAATACCAAACCTAGATGCAGCCACAGTACCAGTGCAAATGCTAGATGTTTGCAGTAGTGACAAAAGAAAGATTGTTTTATGATAATTTATTCATAAATAAAAGTAATTATGTTATGAATAAACTGGTCAAATTAATTCTAATTGTTGGAAAATTAAACAAAAATTAATAAAAGATTTAATAAATTTTTTACTTAAATTTTTTATGCATATGTTTTGATATATAATATTTGTTTTTAGAAAAAACAAAATTCAAATACTTAATATAATAAATCCACTCTGTGAGCTTATTAAAAGGACTTCACCTAGAAAAGTAATGGAATCTATTTATTTTAGATTAGAAGCAGATGATCTCCAGATGAAAGTTTAAGGTGCAAGCAACTCGTGATTAGCCAAATAAAATAACCCTGAAACCTGGCACCCCGCTGTGCAAGAAATAGCCAGATCAACAAAAGTCTACTCTATTAACAAGCATATTAATAGTAACAGAATTAACAGTTCATAAAATTTCTTTAGGCCGTAAGTTGAACAGCATTAAACATAGCTATTAAATTTTTTAATTATCTCATAAAAAAAAATGTGAACACAAAATTACTAAGTACAGTACTGAACAATTCAGTGTAAGTACTGAATAATTTTTTTTATTTAAAATGAAGACATACTATTTCTTTGACTGAACATTTCAAGATGTTTACTCATATTTAATCCCATTTATATATTCAATGTAAATAAACCTTTATAAAAAATAAAAAAAAATATGGAAAACATTGAACATTTTCTTGCTTTGAGTATAATAAACTGTTTTTATAAATTTTTTATATGTAATTTTCTAGGTTTTTTTATGTAAATTTATAATAATATATTAATAAAAATAATATATATATGTATTATTTATTTAAATAAAAAAAATCAGCAATTGTCATTTGTCTTTTTGATTTAAAAAAATTTTTTGAAACAAAATCATGCCACTTTTTCAAAAAGATTATATCAATGGCAACTGAAAAGCAAAGTTTATAAAAAATGGCATGTTATAAAAAGAGCAAGGTCTTATAAAAAAAAATGGAAGCAAAATATAGATTATCTTGCTTCCATTTTTTTTATTAGACTTGTCATTTTGTAGAAATATAATCATAACAACAGATCAATGCCTAAAAACTGAAATTTCAATTTAAATGCATAAAGAATCTGTAAAGTAGTGACCTTTTAGCAGAGTGGGAACAAAAGAGGCGCAACCTTGTCAATTGGATCCACGTGCGGTTGGGTAATACCACTTGTAAAGTATTGACTTGTAAACAAGGGAAAACAAAGGAAGCGCCGACTTTGTTAATTGGACCCACCTGCAGTCAGACGGTAGTACATTTGCCATATGGTAAACAAGTGGCGGACGTTTGTGTAAGCTCTCATTGGATGACGGCGGACCTGAGTGTAAGCTGTTCGGGCATAAAAAAGGGTTGTGATTGGTCGGAAGTCCCCGTTCCAAAAACCCTTAAATTGCGGGGAAAACGAGAGGAGAGAGAGAAGGGCAAGAGACTGGTACACGGTAGTCTCAGGCACTTGGGAAGCCCGCTGAGCGTAGAGAGAGTGTTCTCCTCTGTTAATCATCTCAGGGACGGGTTAGTGCAGAGATCAGACCGACCGTGCAGTTGAGCCAACTCTACAAGCTGACTGAGGTCTCTCCAAAGGTTATTAGTTCCCAGACACCAATCTGGCACGTGAGTCACCATGCATGGTTATCCTGTACATATACCATGTTTTCTAACTTGTACTTTCTACAACTGTAAATAAACTGTAAATATATTCAATTTGAGTGTGGAGGTATGCTTTCCAACGAACCTGATTCACTACATCGAGTCATGATACACAGGAAACCAACTCAACGAGACAGACTTGGGAAAGAACATTCACAAAGATCTTCACTGAATCTTTATCATAATTTATTGAAATAAACTGTTTTATCCAAACTAATTTATTTCAAAAACTAATATTTTCAACCAAATCTGCAGCTATTCTCAGGGTTTATAATCAAATAATTAATAGAACAATTTTTAAACAAAGTATAATCATATCTTTTTTAAAAGTTGTTTCCATGTTTTTCAAACAGAAATTTGCAATAAAGCTATAATAGATCTATTAAAATACATATTTTAACAATGGACTTCAATAAACAACTAAACTAACCTTAAGATATTGTTTCTCATAAACATTATTAGATATATCATATTTTTTTAATATTCTTTAGTTTACCTGACTTGGTTTTTTAGGAATGATTTGTGTTGATGGAGTGAAGCATAACTTATAGAAAGAATTCCTACTGATTTCATTCTTGCTCCTCTTTCTTCTGCAATATTGACAGACATATTTTCAAAGCAAGCTAATCCATACAGCTGATTCCATTTAAAATAACTGTATTTAAATGAAAAAATTGTTTCAATATTAATGATTCAATTTAGTTAAAAAAATAGATTCGATAAATAATAAATGTAACTTAAAAAAAAGAAATACATTATGAATATTAAATACTATAAAATTCAAAATACAGTCGACCCCCCTATAACACTGTTGATTATTCCGTTTTATATGAATTCCATGTTGTACGAGTCACTTAGATTTTACAAATACGTGAGCCATTCACAGCCCAGCACACGTATTTGTAAAATCTAAGTGACTCGTACAACATGAAATTCATATAAAACGGAATAATCAACAGTGTTATAGGGGGGTCGACTGTATTTTGAATTTTATAGTATTTAATATTCATAATGTATTTCTTTTTTTTAAGTTACATTTATTATTTATCGAATCTATTTTTTTAACTAAATTGAATCATTAATATTGAAACAATTTTTTCATTTAAATACAGTTATTTTAAATGGAATCAGCTGTATGGATTAGCTTGCTTTGAAAATATGTCTGTCAATATTGCAGAAGAAAGAGGAGCAAGAATGAAATCAGTAGGAATTCTTTCTATAAGTTATGCTTCACTCCATCAACACAAATCATTCCTAAAAAACCAAGTCAGGTAAACTAAAGAATATTAAAAAAATATGATATATCTAATAATGTTTATGAGAAACAATATCTTAAGGTTAGTTTAGTTGTTTATTGAAGTCCATTGTTAAAATATGTATTTTAATAGATCTATTATAGCTTTATTGCAAATTTCTGTTTGAAAAACATGGAAACAACTTTTAAAAAAGATATGATTATACTTTGTTTAAAAATTGTTCTATTAATTATTTGATTATAAACCCTGAGAATAGCTGCAGATTTGGTTGAAAATATTAGTTTTTGAAATAAATTAGTTTGGATAAAACAGTTTATTTCAATAAATTATGATAAAGATTCAGTGAAGATCTTTGTGAATGTTCTTTCCCAAGTCTGTCTCGTTGAGTTGGTTTCCTGTGTATCATGACTCGATGTAGTGAATCAGGTTCGTTGGAAAGCATACCTCCACACTCAAATTGAATATATTTACAGTTTATTTACAGTTGTAGAAAGTACAAGTTAGAAAACATGGTATATGTACAGGATAACCATGCATGGTGACTCACGTGCCAGATTGGTGTCTGGGAACTAATAACCTTTGGAGAGACCTCAGTCAGCTTGTAGAGTTGGCTCAACTGCACGGTCGGTCTGATCTCTGCACTAACCCGTCCCTGAGATGATTAACAGAGGAGAACACTCTCTCTACGCTCAGCGGGCTTCCCAAGTGCCTGAGACTACCGTGTACCAGTCTCTTGCCCTTCTCTCTCTCCTCTCGTTTTCCCCGCAATTTAAGGGTTTTTGGAACGGGGACTTCCGACCAATCACAACCCTTTTTTATGCCCGAACAGCTTACACTCAGGTCCGCCGTCATCCAATGAGAGCTTACACAAACGTCCGCCACTTGTTTACCATATGGCAAATGTACTACCGTCTGACTGCAGGTGGGTCCAATTAACAAAGTCGGCGCTTCCTTTGTTTTCCCTTGTTTACAAGTCAATACTTTACAAGTGGTATTACCCAACCGCACGTGGATCCAATTGACAAGGTTGCGCCTCTTTTGTTCCCACTCTGCTAAAAGGTCACTACTTTACAGATTCTTTATGCATTTAAATTGAAATTTCAGTTTTTAGGCATTGATCTGTTGTTATGATTATATTTCTACAAAATGACAAGTCTAATAAAAAAAATGGAAGCAAGATAATCTATATTTTGCTTCCATTTTTTTTTATAAGACCTTGCTCTTTTTATAACATGCCATTTTTTATAAACTTTGCTTTTCAGTTGCCATTGATATAATCTTTTTGAAAAAGTGGCATGATTTTGTTTCAAAAAATTTTTTTAAATCAAAAAGACAAATGACAATTGCTGATTTTTTTTATTTAAATAAATAATACATATATATATTATTTTTATTAATATATTATTATAAATTTACATAAAAAAACCTAGAAAATTACATATAAAAAATTTATAAAAACAGTTTATTATACTCAAAGCAAGAAAATGTTCAATGTTTTCCATATTTTTTTTTATTTTTTATAAAGGTTTATTTACATTGAATATATAAATGGGATTAAATATGAGTAAACATCTTGAAATGTTCAGTCAAAGAAATAGTATGTCTTCATTTTAAATAAAAAAAATTATTCAGTACTTACACTGAATTGTTCAGTACTGTACTTAGTAATTTTGTGTTCACATTTTTTTTTATGAGATAATTAAAAAATTTAATAGCTATGTTTAATGCTGTTCAACTTACGGCCTAAAGAAATTTTATGAACTGTTAATTCTGTTACTATTAATATGCTTGTTAATAGAGTAGACTTTTGTTGATCTGGCTATTTCTTGCACAGCGGGGTGCCAGGTTTCAGGGTTATTTTATTTGGCTAATCACGAGTTGCTTGCACCTTAAACTTTCATCTGGAGATCATCTGCTTCTAATCTAAAATAAATAGATTCCATTACTTTTCTAGGTGAAGTCCTTTTAATAAGCTCACAGAGTGGATTTATTATATTAAGTATTTGAATTTTGTTTTTTCTAAAAACAAATATTATATATCAAAACATATGCATAAAAAATTTAAGTAAAAAATTTATTAAATCTTTTATTAATTTTTGTTTAATTTTCCAACAATTAGAATTAATTTGACCAGTTTATTCATAACATAATTACTTTTATTTATGAATAAATTATCATAAAACAATCTTTCTTTTGTCACTACTGCAAACATCTAGCATTTGCACTGGTACTGTGGCTGCATCTAGGTTTGGTATTATCTCATCAAAGTTGATGTCATTGGTTGTTGCAATATTGTCATTCACATTCACATAAATTCAAGATGCAATCAATATTTTTTGTTAATCTTCCCATTCAGATGGCACTTCATTTTAATGGTTGTTTTCAATGTTACCAGCATCTACACACCATTGAACAAAACCTGGTTTTGCAAAACAATTTCTTATGCTTTCAGCTGGAATTTCTTATCAGACAACCATAACATTCCACAGGGCATCCGAGATATTTCTTCAGCAATACACTTTGAGAAATCTCTTCAAGCATGTACCACACCAAACACTTCCTGTACTTTCAGTTGTGAAATAATGCATTGTTCTAAGGGCTTGATAATACTGGTAGTGCTTGCTGGTAAAAATAGCACATGCTCAGTGTTGCCTCACAGTTTTGAAGGTGTAAGCCTTCAATACTGTGGGGTAACACTTGATCCATTAGCAATAAGACCTTTCTTTTTGTGTTGACATTTTGTTTCGAAAGCATAGCGGCCAGTCTCAAAATATCTTTGCAGTCATCCAAGAGTTTTTATTTGACTCATATGAGCAAGATAACTGCAGTTGCCCTCACACAACAAAGATTGGCAAATTTTCCAATTATTATATTTTTTATTTAATTTAAACTTGCCAATTATAAGTGTAAATTTCTTTGTGCCATCTGCATTGCAACATAGCATGGCTGTGATCCATTCCTTACTGTATTTGCCATTATGGCAGGTTTTGCCTTTCAGTGCTAATGTTTTTGATGACATCAAATTGTAGAACACACCTGTCTTATCTAAGTTGAAGATGTCATATTCAGTATATTCTTGTAATATTGGACAAACAGTTTCTAGCTATGATTTGGCAGCATTAGTGTTCATTGATGAAGATTCAATGCTGGCATTCAGAGATATGGTATTGTGGTGAGCTTGAAATTGGCACAGATATCAGTTGGAACACTTGAAGTCATTGATACCCATTCATGACACCAACATAACTGCCTTTTCTTTGATCAGAGATCCTGATGGGAATATTTTTTGTGTGCACATCATAAAACCACTGGAAAAGAGCTTTTCTATTTGCTTACACTATTTATCAGTATGCAGACCTTTCTGTTTCTGATTTCAGCACTGGATTCATCTGATTGTTCAAGTTTGTTACAGTTTTTAGCATATTGAAAGAGTTGAAAAAGGAATATTGAAAGCTCTTGTAATCTCACTTTTTAAATATTCATTCTTGTCCGCCTTCCAGAGAAGTATAGTTTTTTCGCAATCAATATTTTTTCGTAGCTTCTTTTGGAGCTATCTCCATGAAAATCAGTTTCATAAGCAAAAAATGTTCACTTTCTGCCCACTTGCTATGAACTACTTGGTTGTACAACAGGTATCAGCTAGTCTTAGCAAAAATGATATATACTGTACTAACACTGCAGGGTAAACAGTCCATGTTCAGTGAGAACCTCACAGGTTGCCAGATAGGTTTTATAAAAAGTACAGGAAAATTCTTTAAATGTAGCCCAAAAAGTAGTAAGTCACTCAAATCTAGTAGAATAGAGCTCTACAAATATCCCAATCTGCTACTTGTAGCCAAATCTTCCAATCCTTGAAACCCACAAATAAAAATAAACACTATTGGATTAAAATGTAAAAGATATTACTACAGAATAATACATTTGAAATTAACTATATTTTATATAAGTTAACTTATACTTGAAATTTAATAATAAAAAAGTATAAAAATATGAAAGATATTTTCAAATTTATTGATTTTTATTTTTATTTTACAAATAATTTAATACTAAATTTTGTGCATAGTAAATTTGATTAAAAAGTTAATGATTATCATATTATATAAATATTATATAATATATTTGGTTAATATATTAAATGTCATAGTTTAAATTTCAAAGAATTTCAAATCATAATTTTAAATATTTTGCATATTTAAAATTGAAATCTTTTTTATATTTAACTTGTTGACATATATTATATATTAGATAAAATTTATGATAGCAATTTAAGTAAACAACATGCTTGACCCAAGAAAAGCAGACAGATAACATTTCTTAAACTTAAATAAGAAAAATTAAACCTTTCTAAACTTTATATTTCTTATAAAAAAAATAATTTATATTGACAAAGTTTTAACAAAAATTGGAGTGAACTTGATATACAACAAAAAACTTACTATTCTGATGCTTATTAGAATGCATAGAGAGAGACATACGGATTCAATTTGAATTTTGTCGGTAAGAGTTCACTTCTCAATTACTGGAAAATAAAAAGACGAGAGCGATACGATAAAGATTTATCACAAAAGAATCGATATTGGCATAAGTCGGAACTAGACAGCTACTAGACTTACACAAAAGAATCTCTAGATCAAATCATTTGTTTTGAAAAATGCGTGTAAAATTCTGCCTAACCATCAAGTTCAATAGTCCTGCTTCATAGACCCGATTCTTACAATAAAATCGGACTTGTTTAACTATACAAATATCTAAAAATTTTGTAAGATACAATATAGGCAAACTGCATTTATATCATAACTATTCACAATATCTCTATTATAAACTGTATAATTTTTTCCTATTGAATTCGATACAGGATGAATTACTTCTTCTATACCGATAAATCTTATATTTACATAAAAAGAGGTATATTATCCACGACGATAACATATTTATTAGCATCAATAAACATAATAACTTGTGTACACCAAACGCGTTATCAGTCATTCAGCTAAGTGAATATTGAGAAGTATGTGAGTGCTCTCTTTCACAAAAACTGAGAATATAAAGTAATTTATTCAATATTTTTCTTTTGCATTGTATTATCTCCACTCTGAACTTTTATACTGAAAGGCAATGGTCTTTGGTAGGGATTAATTATAGATAATTCATATATAAACAGTGTTTACACAATTTATCTAAAAGTAACTTCAACTTGTCTCACTGATGATTAAAGATAAATAAATTTCAGAATGGATCAAGGAAATTTCAATGTTTTAAAGATCTTCACTAAAAAAAAAAAATAATTGTAGACAATTTATAGAAAATCGAATCATTCATTTTACCGCCAATAAAACGTGTCAATTACAATCCAAAATAGCATATGAATTAGCATTTAAATAGCCTTAAATTTCGAATTTAAAAAAAAAAAAAAAAAATTAAATCGAATTTATACACGTTTAATAATTTTTAAAAACTTTATATTCGAAAATATTCCACGTAAGTAAATAAAATTATTTTCGTCATCATTCACTAAATAAAACATTATTAAATTTTCAAAAATAAGATAAATCACCTTTTTCTTACGAAGACAACTTCGCATTTTCGACCTCTAGCGGCCACAGCTGTTATTTAATCTCGTCGCCATATCGGTCCGATTTAAAAAAAGAAAACAACAACAAAAAAAATTTCTCATCAGCTGATCGATAATCTCGATCCTGGCGGATTTTAACGCGAAATAAATGGCATTTAGTCCATTACAATAGCATTTTAGGAATCGAAAAATTTACTTTTTTATACGTAAAATGGGCGATGAAGACGACAAAGTACCTCTATTAAAACAAACATTCCACGATTTCGATAATAATTTCGATCAATTAGAGAATATATCTTGTTCTGTTGGAAATTTCTATACTCATTGTGATGATAGAAATCAAAAGGGATCTAAAACTCTAGTTTCGGTCTTTGTTGTTGTTTTTGATATTAGAGCAGGTATGTTAGAACCAATCATTCGTATTTATTATCATTAATCATTATGTAAAACTTATAAACAACAAAAGAAATCTTATTATTGTACTGTACATTCAAATATTTGTCAAAAAAAATCCACATTATGTAATTACTTATTTAAAACTTGATTTTACAAATCTGTCTCAGTTTTTGCTTAATTAATTAATTAATATATAAATTATATATATAATAACACTCAAAAATGAGTGTAAAAGTCACTGTTTTATTAAATTTTCCTGATTTCAGTTTTCTGAGTAATTTGTTTGTCTTTTCGTTTTGCTTCCGATGCTAAATCTCTTCCCGGCGGGGACGGATTTATTTATCGGGCACTCGAAATTGTGGAGGTTTCAATAGCGACTAATGCAAATAAAAATTAAATCTTGTAAATTAAAAAAGTACGGTGTAAAGATTGAAATTTATTTGGAATGCACGGTAGGATGTATGATAATTATATATATATATATATATATTTCTTTTGCATTCTATATCGTTTACACTTTCTCTTATTTTTTAATTTTATTTTTATTTTCTTTGTTTAGAGGCCCTGGGAACATGTCAGGGATGCCTGCCCACAAATCCAACCCTGATTCCAAAGTATTATGCGTTATTATTTTGCTTTCAGTGTTATCAATAATATATTGATAACACTGAATGCATTAATTAATAAATTATTTGTTTTATATCCTGCAAACTTGTTTGTATTGATTAGTCATCGTATGGTTATAGTGTAAAGCTAATAACATGATAGGAAAAACAAGCAAAAAATTTTGCAAATTCATTTATTTACAATTTGTTCAAATATCTAAATTTTTAAAGTAAGAATATTAATCTAAATCTATACTAAAATCTCATTTCTATGTTCAATGTTTTTATTGTAAATAATTTTTTATTTTAAAAAATTATTATTATTATTATATTAATTAGTTTTTTTAAACGCATCCAAGATTTTTAGTTTTATCCAGTCTATTTTGTTTTAGTTGGAAAATGTTCATTTATGAATGAAAGAATTTTTATGTGTATGATTATTGATTTTGTTCAAGTTTCTATATAATTTATATTTGAATCAATAAAATATGATTAAAGGAATAGCTTAGTATAAGTTGAATGAACTTTAATTCATTCAAAATTTATTAAATTTTCTTTTAATTTTATTAAGTAAGAATTTTGATAAAATTTATATTAATATATCTATAATCATTTGAATTAATTAATATGGAACAATTCTGTTTAAGAATCCATTATATTGTTTAATTATTTAATTATTAGTTAAAAACAGTTTATACGTAGTGTTGACACGATTGTGATTTTATAAATTATTAACTGATCACAGGTCATTATGGTAGTGCATCTAAATAGAATGACTACTATTTTATAGTTAAACTAAACCAATGTATTACTTAATAAGACATTGATGTTACAAAATGCAATGTATGTTGACAATTAACTTAAAGATTCTTAAGATTTCATTGTAACAAATAGAAATGCTTCATGCTTTCAACAATCTAAAAGAGAACAAGAAGCAATCAAGTAGAAACGCTTCATTTAACAAAGAACTTTCATTTTATGAAATTTAAAGATCATCGAAAAATATTTTGAATCTTGCATTTATTATCTTAACAATATATTTTATATAAAAGCATAAAAACTCAAAATTTTATAACTAACA
Organism: Centruroides sculpturatus; assembly: GCF_000671375.1. NCBI lineage: Eukaryota > Metazoa > Arthropoda > Arachnida > Scorpiones > Buthidae > Centruroides > Centruroides sculpturatus. The sequence continues at coordinate 260,967 of NW_019385027.1, forward strand.
TTACAGAAGAACTGTTTTTTGGTATTGAAAATTAACATCAAAAGACTGTTATTCTGTAATTTAATTTTATATAAAAATATTAGAATTTATCATTTTATTGAAATTTTTAATAGGATCATGTAAAGCATGTTAAAACATTTTTTAAAAATATTCTGTAAAAATAATTTTAACAAATTTTATAATAACCATAATTAATTAATTAATTAAAATATAAATAATTATTGATATTTGTAAATGAAATATATAAAAATAATTCATTTAAGCCAATTTGTTCCTTCATGCAAGAATTATAATCTTATCAAGCAAATGCTTAAGAACTGTTAATGAACAGAAAAGTATAAATAAAAATAATTGATAGATAAAGTTATCACCAGATAGAAATATTTACAATAGAATTCTGATAATTTTTAATTTTATTACAATTAGTGTGATGCATTATTATATTAGTGTGTATAACACACTATGCACAATACGTAAATGTGTAAACTGAATGTTTCAGGATAAAATTAATTAGAAATTTTCTTATAATTTTTGGTTTAGGGAATTTTTGTGAATGTTATTTTATTACTGGAAAATTATAGATTTAGTAGTATACAATAGCAAAAATATTCTAAATTTAATGGTTATAATATTATATATAACTTTATAAGTTACATAATGAAATTCTTTATAATTAAGAAATTGTGTGCATCAGCTAATTTGTAAATAAATGAATTTGTAAAAATAGAAATGGTTTCATTAAGTATTGCATTGTAATGGAAAAAAGACCAACGATATATTACTTATAATGTGCGATTTGTGAAATTTCTAGAGAGGGGGATAATTATTTACTATAGTATCTCATTTTACTATTAGGGGCAGGTGGCACAAAGATTATGGTAATAGTTCTACTGCAGTGAGCAAAGAATTTCAGGTAGCCTACATTTATTGTAACTATTTTTTGGATCTCTTTGAAACATGCACGTTTTAAAGTTATTCAAAAATAGTTACAAAACATGCAAAATTTTTTGAAGAAAGAACTGTCTTTAAGTAAAGAATTATGCATGTTTCATGGATAGCTGCATTCAATTTGTCCAGCTGGCCACAGTACATATTTGAATTGATTATTCTGTTCTTTGGAAGCAGCTTGTAGAATACAATACCCTTCAAGTCTCACCAAATTGAAAGCCTGATGTTGTTTGTTAAGCCCTGGCTTTGAAATGGTTTGGGACGGTTTGCAATGCAGCCGTTTCCATCTTTCAGTTGACATCAAACACACAAACACAACTATTTTGTTTTTTGTTTTTTTTTTAATTGAACTGTTAATTTCAAATGGTAATGTGCTTTCAAAATTAGAACTGAAGTTGGTTGCTTTTATAATGTCTACTACCATCTATCAAAAAAAATCATATAGACTTATCGGTTAACATTAACAAGGCCATGCATGGGAAAGAGTTTTAGGGTTTGATTCCTCCCATTTGATAATTTAAACAAAAAAAAAAAAAATTAATGTTTAATGAACAAAATTTTTATATTTGATATGCTAAAAGCAACTTTTAAAACAAATTTTCTAAAAGTTTATTTAGAAAAATAAAAATAAATAATACATTATTAAAAAATTTACCAGGAATATTTTGGAAGAAGTTGTTAATAAAGTTATTTTTTTAGGTAATATTTTAGAATGGGCTCTACCAAATGATTATAATCTTTCTGGAATTGAATTCAAAGCAATGACAAGTGGTTCCCACAAAGTACAGACTGATTTTGTGTAAGTACTTTTAATAAATTAATTGTTCTTATAAATATAAGTTCATATTAATTTTTTAAATTAATTTTTAGAACAAATATATGTAACAATTAAAAAATTCAGTATTATGTTGAGTGTTGATATGATACATTAATCTGAAAATAAATATATTTAATGTATTGGAATAACTATATTTTATGATATTGTATTAATATGTATCGAGTTTGCTATTTCACTTAAAAAATTTCAATGAAATATTTTATTAATTATTTTTTTAAAAAGCAACTGAAAACTGATTTTACAGAAAAAAATAATTTACCAAAAAGCTTTTTTGTAAATTTAGAGAGACAGTAAACAGAGTTATCCAGCTCCTAAAATGAAGCACATTTAGTGCCTTACATCTTGATAACCATTACATTAATTTATTAAGGTATAATAGTTAATCATGTCAGTTTTCCTGAACAGGCACATGTAACATGCAGAGATGATATCATTGCAGGGGCTCTTTATTTTCTTTAAGTTATAAATCATTTTTAATAATGATCTTTCTATCATTGTGAAGTTTTCTGTAGATTTAAGATATTATGTTGTAAATTTTTAAAGTTAGAACGTTTTATTTTGTTTTACATCATATATGTTTATTTTACTACTGAAAATGTAAAAATTTATCATTCATTTCATTTTAATATTTTTTTATGATTTATTTTGTGACTATTGAAAACACTTTAAACTAAACATTTTATACACAATATAACAAAAATAAGAATAGTCTTGTAACTTGTAATTGTAATGTGTAATTTAATACTATCTTATATTTAAACTTATTACATTGTATGTGGAGGCCATTTATGTAAATTATAGTGACTACAGTCGACCCCCCCCATAACACTGTTGATTATTCCGTTTTATATGAATTCCATGTTGTACGAGTCACTTAGATTNTGAAAACTGATTTTACAGAAAAAAATAATTTACCAAAAAGCTTTTTTGTAAATTTAGAGAGACAGTAAACAGAGTTATCCAGCTCCTAAAATGAAGCACATTTAGTGCCTTACATCTTGATAACCATTACATTAATTTATTAAGGTATAATAGTTAATCATGTCAGTTTTCCTGAACAGGCACATGTAACATGCAGAGATGATATCATTGCAGGGGCTCTTTATTTTCTTTAAGTTATAAATCATTTTTAATAATGATCTTTCTATCATTGTGAAGTTTTCTGTAGATTTAAGATATTATGTTGTAAATTTTTAAAGTTAGAACGTTTTATTTTGTTTTACATCATATATGTTTATTTTACTACTGAAAATGTAAAAATTTATCATTCATTTCATTTTAATATTTTTTTATGATTTATTTTGTGACTATTGAAAACACTTTAAACTAAACATTTTATACACAATATAACAAAAATAAGAATAGTCTTGTAACTTGTAATTGTAATGTGTAATTTAATACTATCTTATATTTAAACTTATTACATTGTATGTGGAGGCCATTTATGTAAATTATAGTGACTACAGTCGACCCCCCCCATAACACTGTTGATTATTCCGTTTTATATGAATTCCATGTTGTACGAGTCACTTAGATTTTACAAATACGTGAGCCGTTCACAGCCCGGCACACGT
>NW_019385027.1:264916-306425 GCF_000671375.1 Centruroides sculpturatus
CAGTCGACCCCCCTATAACACTGTTGATTATTCCGTTTTATATGAATTCCATGTTGTACGAGTCACTTAGATTTTACAAATACGTGAGCCATTCACAGCCCAGCACACGTATTTGTAAAATCTAAGTGACTCGTACAACATGAAATTCATATAAAACGGAATAATCAACAGTGTTATAGGGGGGTCGACTGTATTTTGAATTTTATAGTATTTAATATTCATAATGTATTTCTTTTTTTTAAGTTACATTTATTATTTATCGAATCTATTTTTTTAACTAAATTGAATCATTAATATTGAAACAATTTTTTCATTTAAATACAGTTATTTTAAATGGAATCAGCTGTATGGATTAGCTTGCTTTGAAAATATGTCTGTCAATATTGCAGAAGAAAGAGGAGCAAGAATGAAATCAGTAGGAATTCTTTCTATAAGTTATGCTTCACTCCATCAACACAAATCATTCCTAAAAAACCAAGTCAGGTAAACTAAAGAATATTAAAAAAATATGATATATCTAATAATGTTTATGAGAAACAATATCTTAAGGTTAGTTTAGTTGTTTATTGAAGTCCATTGTTAAAATATGTATTTTAATAGATCTATTATAGCTTTATTGCAAATTTCTGTTTGAAAAACATGGAAACAACTTTTAAAAAAGATATGATTATACTTTGTTTAAAAATTGTTCTATTAATTATTTGATTATAAACCCTGAGAATAGCTGCAGATTTGGTTGAAAATATTAGTTTTTGAAATAAATTAGTTTGGATAAAACAGTTTATTTCAATAAATTATGATAAAGATTCAGTGAAGATCTTTGTGAATGTTCTTTCCCAAGTCTGTCTCGTTGAGTTGGTTTCCTGTGTATCATGACTCGATGTAGTGAATCAGGTTCGTTGGAAAGCATACCTCCACACTCAAATTGAATATATTTACAGTTTATTTACAGTTGTAGAAAGTACAAGTTAGAAAACATGGTATATGTACAGGATAACCATGCATGGTGACTCACGTGCCAGATTGGTGTCTGGGAACTAATAACCTTTGGAGAGACCTCAGTCAGCTTGTAGAGTTGGCTCAACTGCACGGTCGGTCTGATCTCTGCACTAACCCGTCCCTGAGATGATTAACAGAGGAGAACACTCTCTCTACGCTCAGCGGGCTTCCCAAGTGCCTGAGACTACCGTGTACCAGTCTCTTGCCCTTCTCTCTCTCCTCTCGTTTTCCCCGCAATTTAAGGGTTTTTGGAACGGGGACTTCCGACCAATCACAACCCTTTTTTATGCCCGAACAGCTTACACTCAGGTCCGCCGTCATCCAATGAGAGCTTACACAAACGTCCGCCACTTGTTTACCATATGGCAAATGTACTACCGTCTGACTGCAGGTGGGTCCAATTAACAAAGTCGGCGCTTCCTTTGTTTTCCCTTGTTTACAAGTCAATACTTTACAAGTGGTATTACCCAACCGCACGTGGATCCAATTGACAAGGTTGCGCCTCTTTTGTTCCCACTCTGCTAAAAGGTCACTACTTTACAGATTCTTTATGCATTTAAATTGAAATTTCAGTTTTTAGGCATTGATCTGTTGTTATGATTATATTTCTACAAAATGACAAGTCTAATAAAAAAAATGGAAGCAAGATAATCTATATTTTGCTTCCATTTTTTTTTATAAGACCTTGCTCTTTTTATAACATGCCATTTTTTATAAACTTTGCTTTTCAGTTGCCATTGATATAATCTTTTTGAAAAAGTGGCATGATTTTGTTTCAAAAAATTTTTTTAAATCAAAAATGACAATTGCTGATTTTTTTTATTTAAATAAATAATACATATATATATTATTTTTATTAATATATTATTATAAATTTACATAAAAAAACCTAGAAAATTACATATAAAAAATTTATAAAAACAGTTTATTATACTCAAAGCAAGAAAATGTTCAATGTTTTCCATATTTTTTTTTATTTTTTATAAAGGTTTATTTACATTGAATATATAAATGGGATTAAATATGAGTAAACATCTTGAAATGTTCAGTCAAAGAAATAGTATGTCTTCATTTTAAATAAAAAAAATTATTCAGTACTTACACTGAATTGTTCAGTACTGTACTTAGTAATTTTGTGTTCACATTTTTTTTTATGAGATAATTAAAAAATTTAATAGCTATGTTTAATGCTGTTCAACTTACGGCCTAAAGAAATTTTATGAACTGTTAATTCTGTTACTATTAATATGCTTGTTAATAGAGTAGACTTTTGTTGATCTGGCTATTTCTTGCACAGCGGGGTGCCAGGTTTCAGGGTTATTTTATTTGGCTAATCACGAGTTGCTTGCACCTTAAACTTTCATCTGGAGATCATCTGCTTCTAATCTAAAATAAATAGATTCCATTACTTTTCTAGGTGAAGTCCTTTTAATAAGCTCACAGAGTGGATTTATTATATTAAGTATTTGAATTTTGTTTTTTCTAAAAACAAATATTATATATCAAAACATATGCATAAAAAATTTAAGTAAAAAATTTATTAAATCTTTTATTAATTTTTGTTTAATTTTCCAACAATTAGAATTAATTTGACCAGTTTATTCATAACATAATTACTTTTATTTATGAATAAATTATCATAAAACAATCTTTCTTTTGTCACTACTGCAAACATCTAGCATTTGCACTGGTACTGTGGCTGCATCTAGGTTTGGTATTATCTCATCAAAGTTGATGTCATTGGTTGTTGCAATATTGTCATTCACATTCACATAAATTCAAGATGCAATCAATATTTTTTGTTAATCTTCCCATTCAGATGGCACTTCATTTTAATGGTTGTTTTCAATGTTACCAGCATCTACACACCATTGAACAAAACCTGGTTTTGCAAAACAATTTCTTATGCTTTCAGCTGGAATTTCTTATCAGACAACCATAACATTCCACAGGGCATCCGAGATATTTCTTCAGCAATACACTTTGAGAAATCTCTTCAAGCATGTACCACACCAAACACTTCCTGTACTTTCAGTTGTGAAATAATGCCTTGTTCTAAGGGCTTGATAATACTGGTAGTGCTTGCTGGTAAAAATAGCACATGCTCAGTGTTGCCTCACAGTTTTGAAGGTGTAAGCCTTCAATACTGTGGGGTAACACTTGATCCATTAGCAATAAGACCTTTCTTTTTGTGTTGACATTTTGTTTCGAAAGCATAGCGGCCAGTCTCAAAATATCTTTGCAGTCATCCAAGAGTTTTTATTTGACTCATATGAGCAAGATAACTGCAGTTGCCCTCACACAACAAAGATTGGCAAATTTTCCAATTATTATATTTTTTATTTAATTTAAACTTGCCAATTATAAGTGTAAATTTCTTTGTGCCATCTGCATTGCAACATAGCATGGCTGTGATCCATTCCTTACTGTATTTGCCATTATGGCAGGTTTTGCCTTTCAGTGCTAATGTTTTTGATGACATCAAATTGTAGAACACACCTGTCTTATCTAAGTTGAAGATGTCATATTCAGTATATTCTTGTAATATTGGACAAACAGTTTCTAGCTATGATTTGGCAGCATTAGTGTTCATTGATGAAGATTCAATGCTGGCATTCAGAGATATGGTATTGTGGTGAGCTTGAAATTGGCACAGATATCAGTTGGAACACTTGAAGTCATTGATACCCATTCATGACACCAACATAACTGCCTTTTCTTTGATCAGAGATCCTGATGGGAATATTTTTTGTGTGCACATCATAAAACCACTGGAAAAGAGCTTTTCTATTTGCTTACACTATTTATCAGTATGCAGACCTTTCTGTTTCTGATTTCAGCACTGGATTCATCTGATTGTTCAAGTTTGTTACAGTTTTTAGCATATTGAAAGAGTTGAAAAAGGAATATTGAAAGCTCTTGTAATCTCACTTTTTAAATATTCATTCTTGTCCGCCTTCCAGAGAAGTATAGTTTTTTCGCAATCAATATTTTTTCGTAGCTTCTTTTGGAGCTATCTCCATGAAAATCAGTTTCATAAGCAAAAAATGTTCACTTTCTGCCCACTTGCTATGAACTACTTGGTTGTACAACAGGTATCAGCTAGTCTTAGCAAAAATGATATATACTGTACTAACACTGCAGGGTAAACAGTCCATGTTCAGTGAGAACCTCACAGGTTGCCAGATAGGTTTTATAAAAAGTACAGGAAAATTCTTTAAATGTAGCCCAAAAAGTAGTAAGTCACTCAAATCTAGTAGAATAGAGCTCTACAAATATCCCAATCTGCTACTTGTAGCCAAATCTTCCAATCCTTGAAACCCAACCATAGTTTATGAGCTAAGAGGAGAAGGGTAGTTGATGGGTAAGGTGAGTCATAGTTCACCCAAAAATATGTTACTGTAAAAGCAAAGCTATGTTGATTAGAGTTGTTTGTGGTCTATTATTCTCTTGTACCATGAAGGCACATGAACTTTGATCTAAATGTATGAATTAATATGCACATATAACATTTCAGACTGAATTTTCACTTCAGATTTCAAAATTGCCATATATGTATGAACTAACAATTCTTTAACATGTATATCCCTATATCTGTGCTTGAACAAATACTACAGTTACAAACTAATGGGATTTCAAACTGTCAGAGTTTGAATTAACAAGAATTTTCTGTACTTGTACTTAATTTATTGGCAAGAATTTTGAACTTTAATGATTAAAAATTAAAATCTGACATCTGACAAAAAGAATAAATTCCTGAAAGTGAGGAATTTAAAAGGTAGAATTTAAGAGTTTTATTAGATATCTAAATATATAAAATTGCTTGTCCTGACTGACTCACTCATTCATTCACTGATTCATCATCGCCCAGAGCAAACCGCTTAACCTAAAGAGGTGAAATTTGGTACACAGTTAGGGTACGTCATGGAAACGCACACTAAGAAAGGATTTTTCGAAATTCCAACGCGGGGGGGTGAGGGNTGAAAAATACTATAAGTTTTTATTTAACATCTGTCTTATATGACATTATATTTGTTTTGTAACAAATTTTAACTAAAAATATTTACATAAAACATTTCAGTTAAGATAACTATAAAGTTTAATTTATTTTGTTAGTTTATTTAGAAACAGAATAATAATAATGTAATTTTATTTAAACATATTCTAAATTTTTATATTGCTTAAGTTTTAAGTAAATCTTATTATTATTTAACAGATTTCTTCTTGAGCATACTGATTGCTATGACAACTTGATAAATTATTATGAAGAGGAAAAGGGAATTTTGCTACCAAGTTATAATGTCAATATTTCTAGACCTTTAGTTTCAGTTATGGAGGTTAGTATAAATCACTTTATTTTTATATAGAATTGTTTTAATTATTAAATTAAACATTAAATTTTCTAGTGCCAATCTTATTTTCATAACATTTGTTAAAAATGTTTTTGTTTAGATTTGATATACTGATTTATAATTTACTTAAAATAGATAACTGTGAATTAAAAAACAACTACAAAACCTAAACACCAGCAAAATTATTTAAAAATGCAAACGTTTCCACCTGTGTTGAACGAGCATCATCAACTGCTGAGATAAATGGGATTGCTGAACATGTGTAGGAGGAGGTAACATATAACATAAGATGAGAGAATGGGGAGGACAGTGAGAATTTATATTTCATAGAATGACTTTTATGCTGTGGGGAAGGAATCAACATCAAAGAAAGGTTGCTTAGATGCATTATATAATAGGCATTCTTTGCAGAATTCAACATGGATGTCTGGGTTGGAGGCATAGATAGCCAAAGTGGTGTTGGCCAAACCTTTTTTGATAGACATATGATGCTCTTTGAGATGGGTATTTAAAGGGCGAGTCATAGCTCCTGTGTATTGCAAGTGGCAGGTTGGACCTATGATTGATGACTGGAATACTGTAGATGCCTGGTAGGTGATGCCTGTCAGGACAGTCTAGCATTACAGAGGAGGAAGAAAATTGAGGGACTTCTACAGAAAGTTAATTGAAAGTTATTTCTCCTGGAAATTTCTTTTTACAGTGTGGCAAGCATCTTGTTGTAAATCACAGTTCTATACTTTGTATCTTGGAAGTGATTTAATTACAGGGTGGAACTGGTGTTGGAAAGTCGATGAAAAGGCCCTGTATAGTGTGTAGCCATGCTGAGTGGCATAATGGGTGATCATAAGGAGCTCTTCCTCTCTATCTTGTGTGTTAGACAAATGGGAGCCCTTTGAATCAAGACTCTGAATCCAGCCATCTTGAAAGTGAACAGATCGTAGGTTTTTTGTAAACATGAGTAGTTAAGTGTCCATTGTTTGAGTGTTTGAAGAGATCTGGAAGTCCAGGAAATAAACTGTATGAGCGTTATCCTGTTCATGGAGGAGCACAAGGCCATATGGGTTGTGGTTGATCTCTTGTAGGAAATCTAAGATAAAGGATTTATCCTACCAAATTATAAGAATATTGTCAACATATCTTGCTTAAAGGAAAATTCTGTGGTTGTTGAAGGTGGGAAGGATGACAGTCTCAAGCTGGTGCACAACTAATTTGCATAATATGCCAGATATTGGACTGCCCATAGGGACACCCTTGTTTTGTAGGAATATTTCTCCTTCAAAGGAGAAAAAGGACAAATGGCAGAGTAGATCGGTTAATTCCAAAATGTTTCTGTGGTGTTTGTCTGAATCCTGTATATATGAGCCCACCATGATTTCCTCCTCTCATTTATCTCAGCAGTTGTTTGTCTGATGATGCCCATTCAACATTGGCAAAAACGTTCGTGTTTTTAAATAATTTTGCTGGTTTTTAGATTTTTGTAGTTGTTTTTTTAATTCTAAGTTAACCAGTTGTAAAGTAGCAGTTGTTGTTCTATGGATAACTGTTACAACTATTGCTATGTATTATTTTTATGAGATTTTTATTTTCTATTAATAGGATAATCTTGGATAATATTGTTGGCATAAATGTTTAAACTCAATATCCTATAACTGATAGATTCATTTTTTCATAAATTATTGTGATACTTGAATTACATACTATTATTTATATTATCTATGATGATTTGTGATGATATCTGTAATTTATATTCTTTCAAAGTTGTTTTTCTGTTATTATCTTCTGTCTCAAAAGAGTGTATTGGAACCAAAGTGAATTAAGTATTTATTGTTTTAATTATGTTTTAATCATTTAAATTGTAATAATTTAGTTTGTTGATTTATTTTATTCTTATTATTTTGTGATTATAGGAATCTGAAGCAACCTTCTTTGTTTTTTCTTCTTCAATGATTCATTTTAAAACTGTAAAAATCCAACTTTTTGAATTTCTTATTTTTGTTAGACAAATGTTTTGCATTTTTCTAAAATTTTATATACAGTGGTGTTCAATAAAATTGCATCACTTTTACTTTTAATCTAACTTTCTAAATTATTTTATTGTTGGAAATTATTATTATAGTAGTAGGCTTTGTTATAAAAATTAAGTGTAAAGAAAGTACATATAATCACAAATAGCATTATTAACTGTTTTTTTATAAATTTTTTTGCTTAATTATTTACTTAATTACTTTCAAAATTTAAGAATGAAAGTTTGGAATAAATATCTTTTAGATAATGACAAAGCTTGAAAATAATTACAGTTAGCATTATAGACATTATTGTAGACATTGTGTGATGTCTTTTTTAATCTTGCCATTAATTTATAATAGTAATTATAAAATTAATTTAGAAATAAAATTTAAAAACATAAAATAATCATAATTTTACAACAAACATTTTTAATAATTAAAATTAGTTTATCTAAAGCATAGTTTATTTTGCATTTGAATCAGCTTTTTGCATAAAATTTAGTATTATAAAATAATACCATAGATACATTCTATAATAAGGATAAACTGTAAAAATGGTAGTTATAAATGTTTAAATATGCTAATAAAAAAGTCACTTTTTTTTAAAATACTTTCTGGTTGGTTAATCTTACTGCACATATAAAACTCGTCATTTTATTATATATTTAGACAAGACATCCAGAAGAATGCTTTTCAGAATTTGTAAAATTTTTTGAAGATAAAATATTTGTTCTTTGGAAATTTGCTCTTCTGAAAAAAAGGATATTATTTTTTTCTTCTCCTCCAATTGGAAATGTGTGTCATAGAGGTAAATATTTCTTTTATTTAAAAAAAATTATAGTTTGTAGTTAAAAAATAAAATTTAATTCATTTTTAAATGCATAATATTAATATTACATTAAAGTTTTGCCTTGAGTAATAATCTTTCACATTTATTGCATATAATGTTCATTCCAATGTTGAAAATAAATTAGGCTTTCTAAATGTGCCTTTTATATGAAGTTAAATCAAACTAATTCTTCATTAAAATCTATTGCCTGATAAATAAAAGAGAAATCTAATACAGTAGAACCTCGAAAACTCGGCTCTCGATAACCCGGCACTCCGGATAACTCGGACACACCCTGGCAGGGCAAAAAAATCCTTAGTTAATTAATTTTCATTATAGACAGCTTTACAAAAGTATAAAAGCTCTCATAAAGTATTTTTCTGAGGTCTGTCTTATCAGGTAAATTACTGTATACAGTGTATTCATTAATTTTAATTTTCATGTAGTAAAGGCTCTATGCCTTCATAAAGGATGTACTTTTCCTTTGTTTAAGGGTATTTGGGCAGTTTATTCTCTGTTATATTCTCAAGTAAACAATACATACAAGTACAGTACAGTATTTTTTGAGGAAACACTCGTACTTATTTTTTTAACCCCATTCCCGATAACCCGGCATTTTCACAAACTCGGCCACACTTCGGTCCACATTAGGCCGAGTTTTCAAGGTTACACTGTAATTAGAAGACTTACTATTAAATTAATATTATCTGCTTCTAATTGCTGTTTTAGAATAAAAAGTTAATATACTGAGCAGAAGTAGATCCATGGGGCTACAGGAACTTAATTTTTTTGTGTCAATGTGGAGGATTTAACATTTATTTGTTTGAACTTCAAAACATTGTTTTTAAAAACATTTATGATGGCAAATATAATCAGACTATCTGCAATACAGTCATCATGCACATGTGAATAAGAAGTACTGTACATACTTAATTATTCATTCAAAATTTTTGCGTTAGCCCCTTTAGGTTCTGGATCCACCACTGGTACTGTATATCTTACTGAATATACTTTCCCTTCATATGCTGACACTTCTCCCATTGTTTTGACAACAATCAGTGATGGATGGATTACTATCAATAAATGCAGACTGTGCATATGCACAGGCCCTACAATTACAAGGATTCCAAATCAGTAAACTTTAGGTCTTGTCTTATCCTAGTTCCTGAGTGATTTATTTTTTGCTTAAGATAAAAATTTCAATAAAAATGTGTACACTATTTTTGCTTTGCCTGTCTAATCTGTCATTCTTTTATTTGTACTTTTTATCCTCTGAACTCCTCTACTGCCTTCTGTGCTGTCAGTGTCAGTGACTTCATGTTGCCTCAAAGTGTGTAGAAGCATTTTGAGTGTTTTCTGTTTAGAAAGACCCAAGGTCAGTTTTGACTATTGTATGAGGAATGTCTGATTTTATGATCCATTAAGTCAATCCCTTCTAACATGTCCTAATGCTCTAGAAGAAACATATAAGTCAACAGGAGTCTCATCTCTTTCCATTTTTTCAAGAACAAACTGAATTTATGTAAAGGCTGGCTTACATGATAGTTGTATCATTGACATTTTGTCACTCATAACTTCAATATAGAAGAATTTATCTCATTCGAACTTATTGGTGATCTTGGTTGACAATTCGCAACAGTATTACAGAAAATTAATATGTCAGATTTTTTGCTCATTGTCGCATTTTGAACCAATTAATGATGAAATTGGAATCCTGTGTTAGATCACATTCTTATCACACTTGAGAGAAATGAATGCTTTTGAGAATGCTCAAAAATCAGAATGATTTGAAAATCTATTCCAGTGCATCATGTGTAAACATCTGAATCACATAAATCTTGTAAGTGTGTTTTAAGATTACTGCTGGTTTACACAATAAGATCTTAAACCAGTCTTAAAGATGGATTCATACTTAGACTTACCATACTGATTATATGTCTTGTTTTGATCATAACTGCTTTGGTGGTCAAACTAGTCAGTCAATTTCATGTACACGGCTCCATAAGTCCTTAATCTGCTATACTGTTTGGGTCTGCAGAATAGAAGTCTTTGGGCTGCTGTCAGAGCTGCTGCATGACAGACTCTGACTTCAGAGAGTTTGTCATTCTGGATGAATCTCCTGTCTCCCAAAGCTTCCTTCAAGGATCAAACAGGTGATAATCACATGGTGACAGATCCAAACTGTAGGTTGTGTGATACAGAATTTCCTAACTAAGTCTTCTCATTGCTTCCACTTTGCACAGGACTGTTATAACACCAGTCAAGACTTCTATTCTTTAGGCATAGCACCATTGCCAAAATGATGGGAAGAGTATCAGTGTGTGAAGCAGGAGTACCTAGAGAAAAAATAAATTGGGACTGTGTAATACATTCGGTTTTATTCCAATTCTATAATTTTGGACAGAAATTTAACCACCTGTATATTAAAAATGTTCATAAAACTAGAAAATAGTTAAATGTTTTTATTCAGGAGTCAATTCCAAACCATTCTATTTTGTTTGGGAATTATTTTTAGTTCATTATTCTATTTATTTTGGCATGTTTTATTTCATTAAGGATCAACTACCACACCTTCTGGTCAAAAATTCTAAAAGTTAAAACTCACCTTATAAAGACCACAGACAGAAAAAATGACGTCATCATCCCAAAATGACATCTTGAGGGTAGGAGACTTCTACAGAAAGTTAAAAGAATAATCTCCACCTCCAAATTGTTATCAGACAACACAAAAAAGTATTATAAAATTGTGAGGGAAATTACATGAGAAAAAAACCAAATACTAGATCAAGTAAAATGTTACTGTGTAAGTATGTAAATAGGGCAAGTGAGTGGATACATTGTAACATCACCACACCTGCCAGATAAAAAGGAGATGACACAGACGAGGTGAAGCTTAGATTCAAATGAGGTGGTGTTAAGAATCAAGTGATTGACCAAAGGTTTTCAAGTTCCATTTCCAGGTCCAATAACAGAGTTTTGATGACGCATAGTCATATTTGTAAGATTCATTGTATTTTTTTTCGATAGAATTGATTCATATCTTTCTTGTCGGTTATGTGGAGATAAATTAGAACTATCGTAATTCTAGGTTCCCAAATTGTCGGGAAGGTTTTGTAAATATTTCTTTTGGTTTGATAAAGTATCTTTTTTATTTTACAAAGATTTTCTAGCGTTATTGAATTGTACATATACGGTCTTTACTAATAAATGGAATTTTTATATTATGTATAGCAATTCTTTTGACATTTGATCTTTAGTAACAATTTTTTATTTTTGCCCACACAAGTCCAGACCTGGCACTCTAACCATAAATTTTACTATGTAATATGCTGTTAACATATTTTTCCAGGCTTTTGCTTTACTTTTGTATAATAAAATGTTATGTTCATAAGAAGTTTACATATAAATTTTAATAGTTAAAAAACTTAAAATATACATAAGGTTTTTTATACAATACAAATCATTCAGGAAAGTAAGTTAAATAAATTAGAAAGCAAAACTTATGAAATCATATTTGTTTTCATATAAATACATTTATATTTTATGTTATTCAATATTTATGTTAAAATGCTAAACTAAAATACAGAAAAAGATTAATAGTTTTGTAAATTTTTAATTAATTAGGCCAAATATTAAAGATACAAATATAAATTTCAAAATTACAAAAAAAAATTATAAATTTGATTTTTAAAGAAGTTAAATGCAAAGATAAAAGTATAATTACAAACATAACAGCATTTTTACTAAATCTAAATACAAATAAGCATAGTGTGAATGTTTCTGGGAAACATTAATATTTTACATAATCACAATAATACCGTGTTTCCCCGAAAATAAGACATCCTCAGAAAATAAGACCTAGCACAGGTTTTGCTGAATTGCGAAATATAAGACCTCTCTCTGAAAATAAGACCTAGCAAAGTATTTTTTTTACTCGTAACGGTCATCGAGAGATGGTTGAAAATGGCCTTTGGCTTTTTGAAAGTACAGCCACTGATTGGTCAGCAGACAATCACGCCACACGGCATGATTTGCATAAGACTATGGCTTGGGAATCACAGATTTGAATAACGTTACGGCTGGTGATCGTTAATTGGTTGGCCGGGAATCACGCCCCATCACATTTGCATAGTGCTACGGTTCAGTAAGCACTAATTGGTCATCGAGCCCGATGTCGACGCTATGAAAAGGTTAAGTTGAAGCGAGAGTGGAAAGTCCACTCCAGCACGGGAATTTCGTAAGTTCAGTTCGACACGAGCGGATATACGTCACTCTCGTTTAAGTTAGACTTCGGAATTTTTTGTTCAACAATAAATGTGAATTCTTCTTCATGGAAAAATAAGACATCCCCTGAAAATAAGACCTAGCGCATCTTTGAGAGCAAAAATTAATATAATACACTGTCTTATTTTTGGGGAAACACGGTATAATTAAAAAGGTATCAATAAGTTTCTTAATCATATTAAAAAAGGAATAAAAGGATATTATTAAAAGGTATTAACAAGTCATTAAATCACTTTTGTGTTCTGATAAACACAAAATCACTTTATTGACACCTTTTTTGAAATAAGTAGAAATTTTTAAAATTTTATTTTAACGAAAAACGAATAATTTATAAATATATTCAACAATATTTTCATTCATAGTGATTAAATCTCATTCATAATTTTCAAAACTATGAGAATATTTTTTAATATTAGAAATTTATAGATTTTATTATTTATATTATAAAATTTTGAAAATATTCATTTAAAAGTTAAAAAAATTCTTTAATAATTTTTATGCAAACTAGTTTACAGTAATGTAATTCAAGTTGGAAAAGAATAAATTAATGATATTAGTTTTTGTTCACCACTATTTTCTCAAAATAATATATATATTTAATCTATAATAACTTATATTCTATATACCAATAAAGTTATAACTTTTTAAAAATAATATATTATTTAGTTTACAGTACCAACTGTCTTGTTGCACATTCTATGCATAGTATAGAAAATCCGATATCGCAACCTCTTTTTTATGTTAATATTGCTGATATTGAAACTTTACAAGATGAAATGTTTTATATTGCTTGTGAGTATTCATATATTTAAAAAAACTCATTTATATTAAACAAACTATGAAAGATTATTATATACACTAAATATTTTGTTTGTTTTATAGGTACAACAGAAAAAATTTTTGAATCCAAGACTCATTTATATGATCTTTACATTGATAACCATAATTTAAGAGTTTCAAATCCAACCTTAAAACAGTTATTGAATTCAAATAATAGTGATAAAATTAAATACAATGAATTATGCAAAATAAGGTAATAAATTAACAAAATAATTTAGTTTTTGTTTTATATATTTTAAAAATTGTGTTATATATCTGAGAAATTGTTTTAGAACTCTATATAAGGCATCTGTAAATGAAAATTGTGAAAATAATGGTCAAGAAGTATGGTTTACTGGGTAAGTTTTAAATTGTGAATTAAATTAGACTATTTTAGGATGAAATATTATTAATAATTATTTGATTCTTTGTTATTTATTTATTGATTATTAATATA
This sequence comes from Centruroides sculpturatus, assembly GCF_000671375.1. Taxonomy (NCBI): domain Eukaryota; kingdom Metazoa; phylum Arthropoda; class Arachnida; order Scorpiones; family Buthidae; genus Centruroides; species Centruroides sculpturatus. Next base: position 278,663 of record NW_019385027.1, read on the forward strand.
TAATTGTGAAATATATAATAAACTTTTATACACTGTAATTAATTGTTACCAATTTTAGAGATGATATATTGTAAAAATTAAAACAAAAAATTTCAATATTTTTTATTATTATTTGAATGAAAAAATTTGTATTTATCTGTGTTTTAGTGTGAAATTAGTGTTTTCCAGTTAGATATTCTTTATCTCACAAGTCAGTCAGACTCAAACAGTGGTCTAAACCTCAATAATTGAGCTGAGTGATGAAGCTTATTTCTTTACACTCAAATATTGTTATATTTAAGTAAACTCCTTCAAAACCACTCAATCAATCCCAATCAAGTTTGGTATGGATATCAAGTCCAGGTCAGTGAATGTTATAAGCTATTTGGAATCCTGATCAGATCTTGTCCTCAAGGAATATCATGAAAAAATGCTGCCTTAGATTTAAGTTAGGATTTTTGGTGCTTACAAAGCACATGCAGCAGTTCAATTCTAAACAAAAACAAACATGTCACTCAGTTTTTGCTTGACATTCCTCAAGTTTTAAACAATTTAGCATGACAGTTGAGTATAAATTCCAATTACAACAACTCTATTTATATGTTTGTCAACATTGCTGGCATTTGAAACACTGAATAAGCTCAAAAGTGATTATATATGAACTGAATTAAGTCATTCTGAAGCAAATTTTGAAAGGAATTGAGTATCCACAATCAGCCACTAAATTGGATATCTTTGCTTCTATTTTGAAACACACTAAATAAACTCTAAATTCAAGCATAAATGTTGCTCAACTCAATTTGAAAACAATGAATGTAATCCTAATTAATGATATGATGTGTCTTGTCTGAAAGGTTATGTTGTGGAATCAGGGTGGAAAGTGACAATATTCTGTTACAATTAGCTGACAAAAAGACATTTTTTTCTATAAGTTGTCAGTACCTAAAAAAAAAAGTTTAATTGATATATATGCAGAAAAGGTTTCTTTATGTTGGAAAAAGAGCTCTCATCAGATCCCACATGAATAATTACACTACCAATATTACTACATTCAACTTTTACCAGTGGGAAAGAGATTATTGGGACACTTAAGCAAGGTTTCATTGCTTCAACAGCAAATGACGACTGTTTCTCTGGATGAGAGTCAGAGGCACAAAAACAGTTCAATCATGGCATGTGTGCATTGTGTGCATAGATTAGTGGAAAGATTTTCTGAGAGTTTAGGTGGAACCAATAATCTGGAGGATAATAGGATAATAACAAAAAGAAAGAGAATTGATGTGACTTTAGTCTGATAAACATCTTTGTATAAAAACATTTCTGGTTGATCTCAATTATTTTTCAAATTCTGTTGTTACAAGTATTTAGGCAATAGAAAGGGGCCAAGCTTTTTCATTTGTTTGTCAAAGTCAGTTTTTAATTTTTAATATTTATTCACTGTATAAAGGGGAAGAATGATGACAGTGTTGTTATTTCCTAAGACAATCATGATAATGACAGGTTTCTGTTAGCAAGAAATTAAACTTAAACGAAAAAAAATTGTTTTCAATTGAGGAAAAATACAATATATTTATGATATTCTAGTTGACATCACACTGACTTTGGTAGCTAAAACAGAAATTTTTCTTCAGTTTATGTCAATAGTCTAACATTTTATTCAAGAGAAAAACTATATAAATTATAAATTTACATATTCTTTTTTTGCAAAAAATGTTAAACCTTTAACTGTTGACACAAAGGAAAAAAATTTTGTTTTAGCTACCAGTCTCAAAGTTAGTATGATGTTAACTGGAATATCAAAATTCTTAACACAGTTGATCATAAACACTATTTAATGACTACAATATCTCTTATGAATTCTATGCATGAAGACAATTTATTTGAGAATATTATGTAGCTACTAGATTTGATTGAAAGTAGTTGAAGAGAAAATATTAAGATGAGACAGAAAAGACCTCAAATCAAGTAAGATAATTTATGTTAGTTAAATAAATAATTGTGATTTATTATGAAAAAATTTCAAAACAGGTTAGATAAATTAATTAATTTATTACATTGTTAAAATATTTAATATACTCTCATTGGCAAAAGTTATGCACCAAAAAGGAGGCATTGGAATCAAATGAAAATTTATTATTATGAGCATAATGATATTGGTAGTAAGTGATTATATTATAGCAAAAGGATAATTTCCTATGTAACAATGGTACAATTTAAAAGAACTTTTAGTACCTTGTAGAATCTCCTTATGCCTAATTACATGTGGCAATACACTCAAGCATGGAGATATTATAAACACTGTATGCTATCCTGTGACAGACTTGCCCATAGGTGTTACAACTGGCACTCTATATCCCAAAGCTGGTATCCCATCTGATTCTAGGACCAACAAATTTAAATACCAGGCAGGCCAAGGAAGTATGGCAACATGGTGGAGACATTCCTGGGAAATCTTAGCTGTATGTATTCAAGCATTATATTCCTGCAAAATAGCTATTGAGAGGACAGGATTTCCTGAATGTATTGCTGTGCTGTCAATGCCTTTTACACCAATATTATAGGTGACAGACTGCCATATGAGATAGTCCCAAAACCAACATGCCAGCAGTAGGAGCAATGTGCCACTCAACAGGAAAAGTGGGATCGAAGCACAAATGATCCTCCAAATTCTGATATAATGGTCAACTGTCCCCAAACAGAACCCAGATTTAAATTTTTAAGCTAGTCTCTGATGTAGCTGATGATATCTCTGATAAGATAATTCTTCATATAAAATTACATAAAGATTTCTTGAAATCAAAAATATCTTTACTATATTTTTATTGTACAACCTAGTACAGATTTTAAATTTAATTTTTATTTAAATTTATATTAATATGATTTATTTATTTCATTTTTCAGATATTTCCTCTCATTGAATAATTTATTATTTGATACATTAATGGAAGTATCAAAAACTTCAACAAAACTTTGGACAAGAAATCACATGAAACTTGTTGGTTTGCATCCTGTATATGATTATGAATTTTTGTCAGAATTAATCAAGATTTATGGAATTGATATTCATTTATGTATAGAAAATCCTTTTTGTCCCTCATTATCATGTTGTCATTGAAATTAATGCATTTAAAAAAATACATATATTTTTTATCTAAAACAGTTATAAAAGAATTGTTATTCTATTAAATAATAAGAAAAAATTTTATTATACAAACATATTCAAACAACAACTATCCCTCATGTACTGAGTGAATTGTAATAATGACAGTATTATATTATTTATGCAATATACAGTAGACGCTCAGTTAGCTGACATCCATGAGGATTGGTAGATGCCAGATAAATGTAGTTTCTGGTCACTCGACAGTTGTTATTAAAAATAGGCCTAATAAATACTATATCCCATACTAAACCAGACCATGCCATAAATTTTGTATTGACTTGATATTAATATTGAAATACAGTAATTAAAAGCAAATTTGGGTTGAGTAAGAAGAAAAAATTTGAACAATAGATCACAACAGTCAGTTGTGATCTATTGTTCAAATTTTTTCTTCTTACTCAACCCAAATTTGCTTTTAATTACTGTATTTCAATATTAATATCAAGTCAATACAAAATTTATGGCATGGTCTGGTTTAGTATGGGATATAGTATTTATTAGGCCTATTTTTAATAACAACTGTCGAGTGACCAGAAACTACATTTATCTGGCATCTACCAATCCTCATGGATGTCAGCTAACTGAGCGTCTACTGTATATTGCATAAATAATATAATACTGTCATTATTACAATTCACTCAGTACATGAGGGATAGTTGTTGTTTGAATATGTTTGTATAATAAAATTTTTTCTTATTATTTAATAGAATAACAATTCTTTTATAACTGTTTTAGATAAAAAATATATGTATTTTTTTAAATGCATTAATTTCAATGACAACATGATAATGAGGGACAAAAAGGATTTTCTATACATAAATGAATATCAATTCCATAAATCTTGATTAATTCTGACAAAAATTCATAATCATATACAGGATGCAAACCAACAAGTTTCATGTGATTTCTTGTCCAAAGTTTTGTTGAAGTTTTTGATACTTCCATTAATGTATCAAATAATAAATTATTCAATGAGAGGAAATATCTGAAAAATGAAATAAATAAATCATATTAATATAAATTTAAATAAAAATTAAATTTAAAATCTGTACTAGGTTGTACAATAAAAATATAGTAAAGATATTTTTGATTTCAAGAAATCTTTATGTAATTTTATATGAAGAATTATCTTATCAGAGATATCATCAGCTACATCAGAGACTAGCTTAAAAATTTAAATCTGGGTTCTGTTTGGGGACAGTTGACCATTATATCAGAATTTGGAGGATCATTTGTGCTTCGATCCCACTTTTCCTGTTGAGTGGCACATTGCTCCTACTGCTGGCATGTTGGTTTTGGGACTATCTCATATGGCAGTCTGTCACCTATAATATTGGTGTAAAAGGCATTGACAGCACAGCAATACATTCAGGAAATCCTGTCCTCTCAATAGCTATTTTGCAGGAATATAATGCTTGAATACATACAGCTAAGATTTCCCAGGAATGTCTCCACCATGTTGCCATACTTCCTTGGCCTGCCTGGTATTTAAATTTGTTGGTCCTAGAATCAGATGGGATACCAGCTTTGGGATATAGAGTGCCAGTTGTAACACCTATGGGCAAGTCTGTCACAGGATAGCATACAGTGTTTATAATATCTCCATGCTTGAGTGTATTGCCACATGTAATTAGGCATAAGGAGATTCTACAAGGTACTAAAAGTTCTTTTAAATTGTACCATTGTTACATAGGAAATTATCCTTTTGCTATAATATAATCACTTACTACCAATATCATTATGCTCATAATAATAAATTTTCATTTGATTCCAATGCCTCCTTTTTGGTGCATAACTTTTGCCAATGAGAGTATATTAAATATTTTAACAATGTAATAAATTAATTAATTTATCTAACCTGTTTTGAAATTTTTTCATAATAAATCACAATTATTTATTTAACTAACATAAATTATCTTACTTGATTTGAGGTCTTTTCTGTCTCATCTTAATATTTTCTCTTCAACTACTTTCAATCAAATCTAGTAGCTACATAATATTCTCAAATAAATTGTCTTCATGCATAGAATTCATAAGAGATATTGTAGTCATTAAATAGTGTTTATGATCAACTGTGTTAAGAATTTTGATATTCCAGTTAACATCATACTAACTTTGAGACTGGTAGCTAAAACAAAATTTTTTTCCTTTGTGTCAACAGTTAAAGGTTTAACATTTTTTGCAAAAAAAGAATATGTAAATTTATAATTTATATAGTTTTTCTCTTGAATAAAATGTTAGACTATTGACATAAACTGAAGAAAAATTTCTGTTTTAGCTACCAAAGTCAGTGTGATGTCAACTAGAATATCATAAATATATTGTATTTTTCCTCAATTGAAAACAATTTTTTTTCGTTTAAGTTTAATTTCTTGCTAACAGAAACCTGTCATTATCATGATTGTCTTAGGAAATAACAACACTGTCATCATTCTTCCCCTTTATACAGTGAATAAATATTAAAAATTAAAAACTGACTTTGACAAACAAATGAAAAAGCTTGGCCCCTTTCTATTGCCTAAATACTTGTAACAACAGAATTTGAAAAATAATTGAGATCAACCAGAAATGTTTTTATACAAAGATGTTTATCAGACTAAAGTCACATCAATTCTCTTTCTTTTTGTTATTATCCTATTATCCTCCAGATTATTGGTTCCACCTAAACTCTCAGAAAATCTTTCCACTAATCTATGCACACAATGCACACATGCCATGATTGAACTGTTTTTGTGCCTCTGACTCTCATCCAGAGAAACAGTCGTCATTTGCTGTTGAAGCAATGAAACCTTGCTTAAGTGTCCCAATAATCTCTTTCCCACTGGTAAAAGTTGAATGTAGTAATATTGGTAGTGTAATTATTCATGTGGGATCTGATGAGAGCTCTTTTTCCAACATAAAGAAACCTTTTCTGCATATATATCAATTAAACTTTTTTTTTTAGGTACTGACAACTTATAGAAAAAAATGTCTTTTTGTCAGCTAATTGTAACAGAATATTGTCACTTTCCACCCTGATTCCACAACATAACCTTTCAGACAAGACACATCATATCATTAATTAGGATTACATTCATTGTTTTCAAATTGAGTTGAGCAACATTTATGCTTGAATTTAGAGTTTATTTAGTGTGTTTCAAAATAGAAGCAAAGATATCCAATTTAGTGGCTGATTGTGGATACTCAATTCCTTTCAAAATTTGCTTCAGAATGACTTAATTCAGTTCATATATAATCACTTTTGAGCTTATTCAGTGTTTCAAATGCCAGCAATGTTGACAAACATATAAATAGAGTTGTTGTAATTGGAATTTATACTCAACTGTCATGCTAAATTGTTTAAAACNTATATATTTTGATAAATTAAAGAATTATAAATTTGATTTTTAAAGAAGTTAAATGCAAAGATAAAAGTATAATTACAAACATAACAGCATTTTTACTAAATCTAAATACAAATAAGCATAGTGTGAATGTTTCTGGGAAACATTAATATTTTACATAATCACAATAATACCGTGTTTCCCCGAAAATAAGACATCCTCAGAAAATAAGACCTAGCACAGGTTTTGCTGAATTGCGAAATATAAGACCTCTCTCTGAAAATAAGACCTAGCAAAGTATTTTTTTTACTCGTAACGGTCATCGAGAGATGGTTGAAAATGGCCTTTGGCTTTTTGAAAGTACAGCCACTGATTGGTCAGCAGACAATCACGCCACACGGCATGATTTGCATAAGACTATGGCTTGGGAATCACAGATTTGAATAACGTTACGGCTGGTGATCGCTAATTGGTCAANCAAAGTTAGTATGATGTTAACTGGAATATCAAAATTCTTAACACAGTTGATCATAAACACTATTTAATGACTACAATATCTCTTATGAATTCTATGCATGAAGACAATTTATTTGAGAATATTAATAACTTATATTCTATATACCAATAAAGTTATAACTTTTTAAAAATAATATATTATTTAGTTTACAGTACCAACTGTCTTGTTGCACATTCTATGCATAGTATAGAAAATCCGATATCGCAACCTCTTTTTTATGTTAATATTGCTGATATTGAAACTTTACAAGATGAAATGTTTTATATTGCTTGTGAGTATTCATATATTTAAAAAAACTCATTTATATTAAACAAACTATGAAAGATTATTATATACACTAAATATTTTGTTTGTTTTATAGGTACAACAGAAAAAATTTTTGAATCCAAGACTCATTTATATGATCTTTACATTGATAACCATAATTTAAGAGTTTCAAATCCAACCTTAAAACAGTTATTGAATTCAAATAAATTGAAAACAAAAATAAAATAATTTATAAATGATTTAAGACTTTCTTCTTATAGATTTTCATTTCCATTAAACATTATTAANATTGAATAAAATAAATGTATTTGAATATACAACTGAAAACAAATTGATTCAATGGACTTAGAAAATCATATATCTAGAAAACATTGTTAAATCGCTTATATTCTAATGACATTCACTCATCTGGATTAAAAGTCCTAACTAAAATTTCTTTTTGTTGGTCCATTCCTTAAGAGAATTGCATTGACTAAATGCTAATTTTTAATGTTTAATTTTAACAACGTTCTTCTAAAGTCAAGTCATTAAATGTATTTTAGTTAAATCATACATTTTGAAGTTTAAAAACAGTTTTTTTTTTATAGTGTATGTGTGTAAACTTTGATAACAGGTGGATCCAAATAACAAAACTACACTGTGTATTCTATTCTCTTTCTGAATGTGCCAAGATATATAACAGTGCTTCAGACTTTTTTAAAAAAAAAAAACATTGCTATAAAATACTTTTGTCCATAGAACTGCTTATGTTTTGAATGGAACAAAATTTAATATGATCAAAATATTTTGATCTGATTCAGGAAAAATTTGATATTCTAAAGATTGAGAGAAATTGCAAGTTTTAGCATCAAAATAAAATGCATAATTTAAAAGAGAATTGATTTAAAATGTACAGAATTTTTTTTAAAACATTTCCAGAAATAAATGTCATCTTCAGTGGTTGTATGTTACTATTGTTTGCTATCAAGAAGGTTTTATGGAATTTAAAATACTGAATAAAAAATGATGATAATTACTAAATTTTTATGTTTTAGTACAATCTGACAACCAATTTTTTTTCTTAAATTCAATGTAACACTTAAACAATTTTGATAATTAAATTTTAAGTATTAAAGCATTAAAAATTAATAAATTCTAAAATCTAGTACAAGGCTGTAAGGTTCAAAATATTTATAGTGAAAGTTTGTTAGTAATTTTCCAAATTTTAAGTGTTTATTAAAAATGCATTATATGAATTATTAAAGGGGAATAAAAAAAAAAAAGACTACCTGAAAGTTTATGTATTTAAAAATAGCAACAGAATGTCTGAATCATAACATTTAATTATTATTAAATCTGTACTTTTAATATTAACTTAAAATCCAATAGATTCCTACAGTATGAGAAAGTATCAATTATTAAGTTAAAAAAATTGATTATTAATTCAGGAATATTTTGAGATAATAGTACCCAAACAGCCATTTATTGCATACATACCATCTTGGTCTAGATTAAAGATCTTTTATAGACCTGTTACTTATTCAACTTTATTTTTATCTTGATTAGTTAACAAATTGTTTTTATAATTTTCACATTATTGAAGTAGCCTCAGTAGGATTTTTTATTTTCATATTACATCTGAGATAGAATTAAATTTTTAAAAAATGTGTTGAAGAATTCAATAAGCACTTTAAGAATGTGTCTGCAAAAATGTGATATATATCACACACAACATTAAAAATGAGTATTTTATTTCAACATCTTAAAAATATATCAAAATTACAGTTTTGAAATTTGTTTTCTTATAATATTTGCTATTTATACAAAATAGAGATTACAACTTTTTCAAAATTTACAGTGGAAAGTTGTCTTAACAATCTCTATTTATAAAAGTTTAAAATGAACAAATTTACAGATTTCATTCAATATTTATAATAAAATTTGCTTACAGTAATTTCCATTAATGTTCTTGAATTAGATTTTAAGTGTATTGAACATAGATCAAATTCATTGTTTGAAACAATTAAGAAATATTGCAATTAAAAAATATTACTTGTCTGACAATTTTAAATAAACTAAAACTGTAAATTACATTGTCATAATAAGGTGATACTAGAATACTTCCTAATTATTTTGATTGCTTATGTTTATTTAAAACTTTCCTATTTAAAACATTCCAAAAGCCAAATTTCTAATTTGGAAACAAAGTAGGACTTTATTCTACTTAGATATTTATAATTTGTTCAAAAATCTGAAACCATTAAAGACTTATGATAAATTACATGAATTGAAAAATATGAATTTTGATTCTTAACATTTTATAGTAATTAGGAACTTTCATAAATTTGAACTTGACTCAATAGTAATTTTACAAGAATGTTTATCAAGAAAAATTATTTCAATTTTAATGGAATCTTGAACACAACTTAGGACAGAAATGTGTATTTATCCAAAAGTGTATCCAAATTTCTGAGCATTTGAAAACTATTTTAAATAATTTGAACATTTATAATTTTTAGTAATATTTCAGGATATTTTAAAAACTTCACATTTTAAANGAAAAAATTTTTGAATCCAAGACTCATTTATATGATCTTTACATTGATAACCATAATTTAAGAGTTTCAAATCCAACCTTAAAACAGTTATTGAATTCAAATAATAGTGATAAAATTAAATACAATGAATTATGCAAAATAAGGTAATAAATTAACAAAATAATTTAGTTTTTGTTTTATATATTTTAAAAATTGTGTTATATATCTGAGAAATTGTTTTAGAACTCTATATAAGGCATCTGTAAATGAAAATTGTGAAAATAATGGTCAAGAAGTATGGTTTACTGGGTAAGTTTTAAATTGTGAATTAAATTAGACTATTTTAGGATGAAATATTATTAATAATTATTTGATTCTTTGTTATTTATTTATTGATTATTAATATATAATTGTGAAATATATAATAAACTTTTATACACTGTAATTAATTGTTACCAATTTTAGAGATGATATATTGTAAAAATTAAAACAAAAAATTTCAATATTTTTTATTATTATTTGAATGAAAAAATTTGTATTTATCTGTGTTTTAGTGTGAAATTAGTGTTTTCCAGTTAGATATTCTTTATCTCACAAGTCAGTCAGACTCAAACAGTGGTCTAAACCTCAATAATTGAGCTGAGTGATGAAGCTTATTTCTTTACACTCAAATATTGTTATATTTAAGTAAACTCCTTCAAAACCACTCAATCAATCCCAATCAAGTTTGGTATGGATATCAAGTCCAGGTCAGTGAATGTTATAAGCTATTTGGAATCCTGATCAGATCTTGTCCTCAAGGAATATCATGAAAAAATGCTGCCTTAGATTTAAGTTAGGATTTTTGGTGCTTACAAAGCACATGCAGCAGTTCAATTCTAAACAAAAACAAACATGTCACTCAGTTTTTGCTTGACATTCCTCAAGTTTTAAACAATTTAGCATGACAGTTGAGTATAAATTCCAATTACAACAACTCTATTTATATGTTTGTCAACATTGCTGGCATTTGAAACACTGAATAAGCTCAAAAGTGATTATATATGAACTGAATTAAGTCATTCTGAAGCAAATTTTGAAAGGAATTGAGTATCCACAATCAGCCACTAAATTGGATATCTTTGCTTCTATTTTGAAACACACTAAATAAACTCTAAATTCAAGCATAAATGTTGCTCAACTCAATTTGAAAACAATGAATGTAATCCTAATTAATGATATGATGTGTCTTGTCTGAAAGGTTATGTTGTGGAATCAGGGTGGAAAGTGACAATATTCTGTTACAATTAGCTGACAAAAAGACATTTTTTTCTATAAGTTGTCAGTACCTAAAAAAAAAAGTTTAATTGATATATATGCAGAAAAGGTTTCTTTATGTTGGAAAAAGAGCTCTCATCAGATCCCACATGAATAATTACACTACCAATATTACTACATTCAACTTTTACCAGTGGGAAAGAGATTATTGGGACACTTAAGCAAGGTTTCATTGCTTCAACAGCAAATGACGACTGTTTCTCTGGATGAGAGTCAGAGGCACAAAAACAGTTCAATCATGGCATGTGTGCATTGTGTGCATAGATTAGTGGAAAGATTTTCTGAGAGTTTAGGTGGAACCAATAATCTGGAGGATAATAGGATAATAACAAAAAGAAAGAGAATTGATGTGACTTTAGTCTGATAAACATCTTTGTATAAAAACATTTCTGGTTGATCTCAATTATTTTTCAAATTCTGTTGTTACAAGTATTTAGGCAATAGAAAGGGGCCAAGCTTTTTCATTTGTTTGTCAAAGTCAGTTTTTAATTTTTAATATTTATTCACTGTATAAAGGGGAAGAATGATGACAGTGTTGTTATTTCCTAAGACAATCATGATAATGACAGGTTTCTGTTAGCAAGAAATTAAACTTAAACGAAAAAAAATTGTTTTCAATTGAGGAAAAATACAATATATTTATGATATTCTAGTTGACATCACACTGACTTTGGTAGCTAAAACAGAAATTTTTCTTCAGTTTATGTCAATAGTCTAACATTTTATTCAAGAGAAAAACTATATAAATTATAAATTTACATATTCTTTTTTTGCAAAAAATGTTAAACCTTTAACTGTTGACACAAAGGAAAAAAATTTTGTTTTAGCTACCAGTCTCAAAGTTAGTATGATGTTAACTGGAATATCAAAATTCTTAACACAGTTGATCATAAACACTATTTAATGACTACAATATCTCTTATGAATTCTATGCATGAAGACAATTTATTTGAGAATATTATGTAGCTACTAGATTTGATTGAAAGTAGTTGAAGAGAAAATATTAAGATGAGACAGAAAAGACCTCAAATCAAGTAAGATAATTTATGTTAGTTAAATAAATAATTGTGATTTATTATGAAAAAATTTCAAAACAGGTTAGATAAATTAATTAATTTATTACATTGTTAAAATATTTAATATACTCTCATTGGCAAAAGTTATGCACCAAAAAGGAGGCATTGGAATCAAATGAAAATTTATTATTATGAGCATAATGATATTGGTAGTAAGTGATTATATTATAGCAAAAGGATAATTTCCTATGTAACAATGGTACAATTTAAAAGAACTTTTAGTACCTTGTAGAATCTCCTTATGCCTAATTACATGTGGCAATACACTCAAGCATGGAGATATTATAAACACTGTATGCTATCCTGTGACAGACTTGCCCATAGGTGTTACAACTGGCACTCTATATCCCAAAGCTGGTATCCCATCTGATTCTAGGACCAACAAATTTAAATACCAGGCAGGCCAAGGAAGTATGGCAACATGGTGGAGACATTCCTGGGAAATCTTAGCTGTATGTATTCAAGCATTATATTCCTGCAAAATAGCTATTGAGAGGACAGGATTTCCTGAATGTATTGCTGTGCTGTCAATGCCTTTTACACCAATATTATAGGTGACAGACTGCCATATGAGATAGTCCCAAAACCAACATGCCAGCAGTAGGAGCAATGTGCCACTCAACAGGAAAAGTGGGATCGAAGCACAAATGATCCTCCAAATTCTGATATAATGGTCAACTGTCCCCAAACAGAACCCAGATTTAAATTTTTAAGCTAGTCTCTGATGTAGCTGATGATATCTCTGATAAGATAATTCTTCATATAAAATTACATAAAGATTTCTTGAAATCAAAAATATCTTTACTATATTTTTATTGTACAACCTAGTACAGATTTTAAATTTAATTTTTATTTAAATTTATATTAATATGATTTATTTATTTCATTTTTCAGATATTTCCTCTCATTGAATAATTTATTATTTGATACATTAATGGAAGTATCAAAAACTTCAACAAAACTTTGGACAAGAAATCACATGAAACTTGTTGGTTTGCATCCTGTATATGATTATGAATTTTTGTCAGAATTAATCAAGATTTATGGAATTGATATTCATTTATGTATAGAAAATCCTTTTTGTCCCTCATTATCATGTTGTCATTGAAATTAATGCATTTAAAAAAATACATATATTTTTTATCTAAAACAGTTATAAAAGAATTGTTATTCTATTAAATAATAAGAAAAAATTTTATTATACAAACATATTCAAACAACAACTATCCCTCATGTACTGAGTGAATTGTAATAATGACAGTATTATATTATTTATGCAATATACAGTAGACGCTCAGTTAGCTGACATCCATGAGGATTGGTAGATGCCAGATAAATGTAGTTTCTGGTCACTCGACAGTTGTTATTAAAAATAGGCCTAATAAATACTATATCCCATACTAAACCAGACCATGCCATAAATTTTGTATTGACTTGATATTAATATTGAAATACAGTAATTAAAAGCAAATTTGGGTTGAGTAAGAAGAAAAAATTTGAACAATAGATCACAACAGTCAGTTGTGATCTATTGTTCAAATTTTTTCTTCTTACTCAACCCAAATTTGCTTTTAATTACTGTATTTCAATATTAATATCAAGTCAATACAAAATTTATGGCATGGTCTGGTTTAGTATGGGATATAGTATTTATTAGGCCTATTTTTAATAACAACTGTCGAGTGACCAGAAACTACATTTATCTGGCATCTACCAATCCTCATGGATGTCAGCTAACTGAGCGTCTACTGTATATTGCATAAATAATATAATACTGTCATTATTACAATTCACTCAGTACATGAGGGATAGTTGTTGTTTGAATATGTTTGTATAATAAAATTTTTTCTTATTATTTAATAGAATAACAATTCTTTTATAACTGTTTTAGATAAAAAATATATGTATTTTTTTAAATGCATTAATTTCAATGACAACATGATAATGAGGGACAAAAAGGATTTTCTATACATAAATGAATATCAATTCCATAAATCTTGATTAATTCTGACAAAAATTCATAATCATATACAGGATGCAAACCAACAAGTTTCATGTGATTTCTTGTCCAAAGTTTTGTTGAAGTTTTTGATACTTCCATTAATGTATCAAATAATAAATTATTCAATGAGAGGAAATATCTGAAAAATGAAATAAATAAATCATATTAATATAAATTTAAATAAAAATTAAATTTAAAATCTGTACTAGGTTGTACAATAAAAATATAGTAAAGATATTTTTGATTTCAAGAAATCTTTATGTAATTTTATATGAAGAATTATCTTATCAGAGATATCATCAGCTACATCAGAGACTAGCTTAAAAATTTAAATCTGGGTTCTGTTTGGGGACAGTTGACCATTATATCAGAATTTGGAGGATCATTTGTGCTTCGATCCCACTTTTCCTGTTGAGTGGCACATTGCTCCTACTGCTGGCATGTTGGTTTTGGGACTATCTCATATGGCAGTCTGTCACCTATAATATTGGTGTAAAAGGCATTGACAGCACAGCAATACATTCAGGAAATCCTGTCCTCTCAATAGCTATTTTGCAGGAATATAATGCTTGAATACATACAGCTAAGATTTCCCAGGAATGTCTCCACCATGTTGCCATACTTCCTTGGCCTGCCTGGTATTTAAATTTGTTGGTCCTAGAATCAGATGGGATACCAGCTTTGGGATATAGAGTGCCAGTTGTAACACCTATGGGCAAGTCTGTCACAGGATAGCATACAGTGTTTATAATATCTCCATGCTTGAGTGTATTGCCACATGTAATTAGGCATAAGGAGATTCTACAAGGTACTAAAAGTTCTTTTAAATTGTACCATTGTTACATAGGAAATTATCCTTTTGCTATAATATAATCACTTACTACCAATATCATTATGCTCATAATAATAAATTTTCATTTGATTCCAATGCCTCCTTTTTGGTGCATAACTTTTGCCAATGAGAGTATATTAAATATTTTAACAATGTAATAAATTAATTAATTTATCTAACCTGTTTTGAAATTTTTTCATAATAAATCACAATTATTTATTTAACTAACATAAATTATCTTACTTGATTTGAGGTCTTTTCTGTCTCATCTTAATATTTTCTCTTCAACTACTTTCAATCAAATCTAGTAGCTACATAATATTCTCAAATAAATTGTCTTCATGCATAGAATTCATAAGAGATATTGTAGTCATTAAATAGTGTTTATGATCAACTGTGTTAAGAATTTTGATATTCCAGTTAACATCATACTAACTTTGAGACTGGTAGCTAAAACAAAATTTTTTTCCTTTGTGTCAACAGTTAAAGGTTTAACATTTTTTGCAAAAAAAGAATATGTAAATTTATAATTTATATAGTTTTTCTCTTGAATAAAATGTTAGACTATTGACATAAACTGAAGAAAAATTTCTGTTTTAGCTACCAAAGTCAGTGTGATGTCAACTAGAATATCATAAATATATTGTATTTTTCCTCAATTGAAAACAATTTTTTTTCGTTTAAGTTTAATTTCTTGCTAACAGAAACCTGTCATTATCATGATTGTCTTAGGAAATAACAACACTGTCATCATTCTTCCCCTTTATACAGTGAATAAATATTAAAAATTAAAAACTGACTTTGACAAACAAATGAAAAAGCTTGGCCCCTTTCTATTGCCTAAATACTTGTAACAACAGAATTTGAAAAATAATTGAGATCAACCAGAAATGTTTTTATACAAAGATGTTTATCAGACTAAAGTCACATCAATTCTCTTTCTTTTTGTTATTATCCTATTATCCTCCAGATTATTGGTTCCACCTAAACTCTCAGAAAATCTTTCCACTAATCTATGCACACAATGCACACATGCCATGATTGAACTGTTTTTGTGCCTCTGACTCTCATCCAGAGAAACAGTCGTCATTTGCTGTTGAAGCAATGAAACCTTGCTTAAGTGTCCCAATAATCTCTTTCCCACTGGTAAAAGTTGAATGTAGTAATATTGGTAGTGTAATTATTCATGTGGGATCTGATGAGAGCTCTTTTTCCAACATAAAGAAACCTTTTCTGCATATATATCAATTAAACTTTTTTTTTTAGGTACTGACAACTTATAGAAAAAAATGTCTTTTTGTCAGCTAATTGTAACAGAATATTGTCACTTTCCACCCTGATTCCACAACATAACCTTTCAGACAAGACACATCATATCATTAATTAGGATTACATTCATTGTTTTCAAATTGAGTTGAGCAACATTTATGCTTGAATTTAGAGTTTATTTAGTGTGTTTCAAAATAGAAGCAAAGATATCCAATTTAGTGGCTGATTGTGGATACTCAATTCCTTTCAAAATTTGCTTCAGAATGACTTAATTCAGTTCATATATAATCACTTTTGAGCTTATTCAGTGTTTCAAATGCCAGCAATGTTGACAAACATATAAATAGAGTTGTTGTAATTGGAATTTATACTCAACTGTCATGCTAAATTGTTTAAAACTTGAGGAATGTCAAGCAAAAACTGAGTGACATGTTTGTTTTTGTTTAGAATTGAACTGCTGCATGTGCTTTGTAAGCACCAAAAATCCTAACTTAAATCTAAGGCAGCATTTTTTCATGATATTCCTTGAGGACAAGATCTGATCAGGATTCCAAATAGCTTATAACATTCACTGACCTGGACTTGATATCCATACCAAACTTGATTGGGATTGATTGAGTGGTTTTGAAGGAGTTTACTTAAATATAACAATATTTGAGTGTAAAGAAATAAGCTTCATCACTCAGCTCAATTATTGAGGTTTAGACCACTGTTTGAGTCTGACTGACTTGTGAGATAAAGAATATCTAACTGGAAAACACTAATTTCACACTAAAACACAGATAAATACAAATTTTTTCATTCAAATAATAATAAAAAATATTGAAATTTTTTGTTTTAATTTTTACAATATATCATCTCTAAAATTGGTAACAATTAATTACAGTGTATAAAAGTTTATTATATATTTCACAATTATATATTAATAATCAATAAATAAATAACAAAGAATCAAATAATTATTAATAATATTTCATCCTAAAATAGTCTAATTTAATTCACAATTTAAAACTTACCCAGTAAACCATACTTCTTGACCATTATTTTCACAATTTTCATTTACAGATGCCTTATATAGAGTTCTAAAACAATTTCTCAGATATATAACACAATTTTTAAAATATATAAAACAAAAACTAAATTATTTTGTTAATTTATTACCTTATTTTGCATAATTCATTGTATTTAATTTTATCACTATTATTTGAATTCAATAACTGTTTTAAGGTTGGATTTGAAACTCTTAAATTATGGTTATCAATGTAAAGATCATATAAATGAGTCTTGGATTCAAAAATTTTTTCTGTTGTACCTATAAAACAAACAAAATATTTAGTGTATATAATAATCTTTCATAGTTTGTTTAATATAAATGAGTTTTTTTAAATATATGAATACTCACAAGCAATATAAAACATTTCATCTTGTAAAGTTTCAATATCAGCAATATTAACATAAAAAAGAGGTTGCGATATCGGATTTTCTATACTATGCATAGAATGTGCAACAAGACAGTTGGTACTGTAAACTAAATAATATATTATTTTTAAAAAGTTATAACTTTATTGGTATATAGAATATAAGTTATTATAGATTAAATATATATATTATTTTGAGAAAATAGTGGTGAACAAAAACTAATATCATTAATTTATTCTTTTCCAACTTGAATTACATTACTGTAAACTAGTTTGCATAAAAATTATTAAAGAATTTTTTTAACTTTTAAATGAATATTTTCAAAATTTTATAATATAAATAATAAAATCTATAAATTTCTAATATTAAAAAATATTCTCATAGTTTTGAAAATTATGAATGAGATTTAATCACTATGAATGAAAATATTGTTGAATATATTTATAAATTATTCGTTTTTCGTTAAAATAAAATTTTAAAAATTTCTACTTATTTCAAAAAAGGTGTCAATAAAGTGATTTTGTGTTTATCAGAACACAAAAGTGATTTAATGACTTGTTAATACCTTTTAATAATATCCTTTTATTCCTTTTTTAATATGATTAAGAAACTTATTGATACCTTTTTAATTATACCGTGTTTCCCCAAAAATAAGACAGTGTATTATATTAATTTTTGCTCTCAAAGATGCGCTAGGTCTTATTTTCAGGGGATGTCTTATTTTTCCATGAAGAAGAATTCACATTTATTGTTGAACAAAAAATTCCGAAGTCTAACTTAAACGAGAGTGACGTATATCCGCTCGTGTCGAACTGAACTTACGAAATTCCCGTGCTGGAGTGGACTTTCCACTCTCGCTTCAACTTAACCTTTTCATAGCGTCGACATCGGGCTCGATGACCAATTAGTGCTTACTGAACCGTAGCACTATGCAAATGTGATGGGGCGTGATTCCCGGCCAACCAATTAACGATCACCAGCCGTAACGTTATTCAAATCTGTGATTCCCAAGCCATAGTCTTATGCAAATCATGCCGTGTGGCGTGATTGTCTGCTGACCAATCAGTGGCTGTACTTTCAAAAAGCCAAAGGCCATTTTCAACCATCTCTCGATGACCGTTACGAGTAAAAAAAATACTTTGCTAGGTCTTATTTTCAGAGAGAGGTCTTATATTTCGCAATTCAGCAAAACCTGTGCTAGGTCTTATTTTCTGAGGATGTCTTATTTTCGGGGAAACACGGTATTATTGTGATTATGTAAAATATTAATGTTTCCCAGAAACATTCACACTATGCTTATTTGTATTTAGATTTAGTAAAAATGCTGTTATGTTTGTAATTATACTTTTATCTTTGCATTTAACTTCTTTAAAAATCAAATTTATAATTTTTTTTTGTAATTTTGAAATTTATATTTGTATCTTTAATATTTGGCCTAATTAATTAAAAATTTACAAAACTATTAATCTTTTTCTGTATTTTAGTTTAGCATTTTAACATAAATATTGAATAACATAAAATATAAATGTATTTATATGAAAACAAATATGATTTCATAAGTTTTGCTTTCTAATTTATTTAACTTACTTTCCTGAATGATTTGTATTGTATAAAAAACCTTATGTATATTTTAAGTTTTTTAACTATTAAAATTTATATGTAAACTTCTTATGAACATAACATTTTATTATACAAAAGTAAAGCAAAAGCCTGGAAAAATATGTTAACAGCATATTACATAGTAAAATTTATGGTTAGAGTGCCAGGTCTGGACTTGTGTGGGCAAAAATAAAAAATTGTTACTAAAGATCAAATGTCAAAAGAATTGCTATACATAATATAAAAATTCCATTTATTAGTAAAGACCGTATATGTACAATTCAATAACGCTAGAAAATCTTTGTAAAATAAAAAAGATACTTTATCAAACCAAAAGAAATATTTACAAAACCTTCCCGACAATTTGGGAACCTAGAATTACGATAGTTCTAATTTATCTCCACATAACCGACAAGAAAGATATGAATCAATTCTATCGAAAAAAAATACAATGAATCTTACAAATATGACTATGCGTCATCAAAACTCTGTTATTGGACCTGGAAATGGAACTTGAAAACCTTTGGTCAATCACTTGATTCTTAACACCACCTCATTTGAATCTAAGCTTCACCTCGTCTGTGTCATCTCCTTTTTATCTGGCAGGTGTGGTGATGTTACAATGTATCCACTCACTTGCCCTATTTACATACTTACACAGTAACATTTTACTTGATCTAGTATTTGGTTTTTTTCTCATGTAATTTCCCTCACAATTTTATAATACTTTTTTGTGTTGTCTGATAACAATTTGGAGGTGGAGATTATTCTTTTAACTTTCTGTAGAAGTCTCCTACCCTCAAGATGTCATTTTGGGATGATGACGTCATTTTTTCTGTCTGTGGTCTTTATAAGGTGAGTTTTAACTTTTAGAATTTTTGACCAGAAGGTGTGGTAGTTGATCCTTAATGAAATAAAACATGCCAAAATAAATAGAATAATGAACTAAAAATAATTCCCAAACAAAATAGAATGGTTTGGAATTGACTCCTGAATAAAAACATTTAACTATTTTCTAGTTTTATGAACATTTTTAATATACAGGTGGTTAAATTTCTGTCCAAAATTATAGAATTGGAATAAAACCGAATGTATTACACAGTCCCAATTTATTTTTTCTCTAGGTACTCCTGCTTCACACACTGATACTCTTCCCATCATTTTGGCAATGGTGCTATGCCTAAAGAATAGANTGAAAACAAGATCATATCAAAATATAACTATATATATAGTTATATTTTGATATGATCTTGTTTTATATATATATGAACTTTATCCTTTTAGCATATTTGTAAGCAAGCACAAAAATCACAATTATCTTTAATACTGTAATTACTATTTTGCATAAAACATTTTAAGTGAATTTGCATTGTTTATTCATTGCATTATTAAAGTTTTTACAAAATTAATACAAATTCTGATATGTATGTGTATATATATATAAATATAATAATCAGCCATTTCAGTATTTTAAAGAATCTTAATTTGACTTCCTTAAAATAATTTTTAAAAATGGAATTCAATTTACAAAATTTACAATTAGTAATTTTCTGTAAAATATGATGCTTAAGATTCTTCCAATAAGTCTAATGATTTTGGAAAAATCCAAGTATGTCTCCTATTTACATAAAGATTCAACATTATATAATTAAATATTAGGTTACTTACAAATTTTAAACAATATATTACATCAATTATTAAAAATTATTAAAAAAAATAATAATAATCTCATTTTAGAACATTCAGCATGATTTTGTAAATTAAGAAAACTATTCAAAAATCAAAAAGTTTAATTGCTTGGAATTTTCAGCTAATAGATAAAGTTGCTATTAAAATTTACAAAACTAATTTAAATACAACAATCTACATTTTATACAATATTGAAGTAAATATTGATCATAAACCAAATGTATTTTCTCCACTATAAACAACATATAAAAATCCATCTTCATCTTTATGTGCATTGTATATTTCACCCATGCTGGAACTGAAAATTTTTAAAAAAGTTGATTTAAAAACAAAACAAATTTTAGATGTTTTCTTATTTTTTTAAATAATTAATTACCAAATCATCTTTGATTTAATAAATAGTAAATTAATTCTGTTTGTTTCCTTCAGTATTAATAACAACTGAAAATGAACTATATTATATTGTATAATAAATATAAATCTGATGAGTTTTATATATAACTCATCATGATATACAGTATATAAAACTCAAAATATATATGGAATATGATTTTTATGTCATATGACAAAGCTTCAAAATATATGTAGAATACAGAACAGACTTTTTTTTATATATATTCTACAATGTATTAATGTGTAATTATTCATTTTGAATATATAACAAAATTTAGAGTGCAAAATATATAATAAAAAATATAAATTTATATATCTTGTACTTTCATATATATTAAATACTACTATTAAACTTCACTTAACTAAAGAGAAAAAAATTCAGTTAATATTGGATATTTTTTTAATAATAATTCAGAGAAGAAAATATTCAAATCACTTATGTCAGTCAATCTGAAAATAATACCTCCCATATTATGTTGACCCATGACAGACAGATGTTAAGTGATATGGCAATAGAATTTGAACTTTCTCATTAATACTCTCAAAATTTAAGTTGCTGTGAATCAAATAACAGTATAACAGCAGTCTAGCAAAGTGGTACCTGACATAAATGTGAATACAAAGCAGAAGTTGGTCATCAAATTTCTCCATGAAGAAACATTTGTAGCCATTGACATTCATGAATACTTGCTGAACATTTATGAAAATTAAGCAATGGATGTGAGAAAGTGAAGCAGTGGGTAGAACTTTTTTTTTTAAACTCTCAGCCCTGAGCACTAAGAGGACAAGTAGTGGCAACGGCATTGTGAGTGACAAGCTACATTCCATATGACCCAGCACAATTGTCACCCATAAAGGCAGTTTTCATCAGGTGATCCCTCATCCACATACTCGTGGATTACAATCAGGGAAATGGAAGCTGATATTCAGCTCTGCACACAAGAATTGATGTTGAGGTGTAACAAAAATATGCCAGGTGAGTACCATGGATGCTTACCCAGGAACAAAGACTATTGAATGCAAGTGTATCAGGACCTACTGTACCAATTTGAGGTTGAAGGGGACAGTTTTCTGGACTGCACCAGTGAAAGACATGTCACCATTGAAGACACAGCTGTTAGTGATAAACCAAACTTTAAAAATCTTTTAATATACAGTCTTTTTATTAAATCTTCTAATGCTTTTAGTCAGTGATAAAGTTATATGCACTGTCAAGAAAAGAAAAATGACCCTGCTAGACTTCCTGAAATCAGACAAATGATCAACTCTGACCAAGCTAAAGACCCAAATTTTTAGAGTCAGGCCACAGAGGAAAACAACTTTTTACTTAAAACATGATAATACCAGTTTTGAAGATTACAGGAAATGTTACAAAGTTTGGCTAACTATCTTACTATACCCACCATATAGTTTGGATTTGGCACCTTTAAATTTCTATCTATTTGGATCAATAAGAAATGGACTAGAATGTCTTTGCAGCTGTGAAAAAATGGTCACCTCTACTTGTGCAGATTTTTACAAATTTGGCATACAGGTTCTTGTTCAATGCTGCAAAATACATAACCAATGGTAGTATAAACATAAACTAAAGAAAAAATAATGTTTTATAGCTAAAGACATCTTCTATCCAATGATGTTATTGTGCTCCCTGTATCTGTTTTCTTCTATTTATTTCCCTGATAACTACAATACATATGAAGCAACTCTCATTTGTGTATAATGCAAATGTCAGGCAGAATAAAAACTGCAATGCTGCATGCAAACTATTAATTTTTGGATTCATCCTTTAACTTTTTTCCAGAAATCTCTTAATATATGTTCATAATACATTTTTTAAGATGCAGATATATTATTCTATTTATCTATATAATGTTAAAATTTAAAGTTCAAATTAGCTTATCTGTTTTATTAATATTTTACTTTTTAAATATTGTAAATATTCCTAATTATATTGATTTTTATTTTTAAAAAATTTATAATTTTATTTGGGATAAATACATCAAATTTTTTGTAAATAAGTTTGTGAAAAAGTGTTCTATTTATAACAATTGAAAATATTTTTATATTAAAGTCCATGACTATCAACAAATAACAGTTAAAATTCAATAGTTAGTGTAAATATTTTTTGAAATATTCACTTTTATATTTTTCCTGGGGACTTACTCGGTTAATGAAACAATTAAGATATGTGATTAAAAAAAATTTAATCACATATCTTAATGAGATATGTGATTAAAAAAAATTTAATCACATATATAACACATACATATATATCAGGCTATAAAAGTGAAATTTTTTTCTTGAAACAACTGGAAAAAATGTTTAAGAATGTTTGATGTGAGTATATAAGTAGAGTGACCAAAGGTTGTTTTATCATAAACTTCATTGAAAATAAACACATCAGCAATGTTTGATAATAGAAAACTTTTGAAAGAACACATTTGCATGCTATTGCTCTATCACTTCAAATGGGGCCACAATGAAACGAAGGCTCACAATCTCATCTGCAAAATGTTAAAGCATTCACAAGAGAACAAAGGTCAACTAGCTGTTGTAAATGTCAACAGGCCAATAGTGAAAAAGGTGGTAATCTGTATTTGGCATCATCATGATGGACCTACTTCCAAACAATATCACTGTCACAAAAGAACTCTACTGTGAACAACTGAATTATTTGAACACCAAGATCAAAGAAGGTCATCCAAAAATTTACAAAGTCTAATACTGCCACAACATGCCAGCACAGAGACCTAAGAAGATCTGGCCAGTCTTGGCTGAGAAGTTTTGCCTCATCCATCTCACAGCCCAAACTTGGCACAACTGACTAACATCTATTTCACATGCTACAAAATAATATTGTCAATATACAGTCCAATGACAGTACCCAATGCTTGAGACTTTCTTCAAAGAAAAAAACCTTAGACATTCTATACTCATGGGATTGAAAGTTTGCAGCAAAGGTGGCAAGATGTGATTGCTATTGATGGCCTAACAAGCTCAACTATAATTGTTGTTGAGTTAATTGTCAATAAAGCTTTTTTTCAAAATGTCTAAATTTCACTTTTACAACCTGATATGTATGTACACAAGATGAAAACTATCACTGTTTATCAATATTAAGTTATCATTTATCTTAAAAAAATTGATATCTAATAAATGTAAAAGTAAAACAAATTTTTAAAAATTAAATATTTGTACAAAAACAAATTCACATAAAAAATAAACACTTAATATTGAATTTACTCATCATTTTTAAGCTAAGCTATGAAACAGTATTAACATTTCATTAATGGCAACATTAAAAAGATAAAAATTTAGTAAATAAAACTATTTTAAAAAATTATATATTAAAAAGGTAAGATAATTACTGAACCATTTCTTTATATTAAATTTTAAATTAACAAAAAATCCAAAAGAAAAAAACTTTGTTCTTTTGTCAGTCTTTCTCAGTTAATTTTTCTTTAAACTCTTGATGTTGAGTCAAATTATATTCCAAGTATTTAAATTTCAGATAATTAAATTTTTGTTTCTAAAATGATGATATGAATGCATTTATTTATGAATAATGTTTCAATAATAGATTAATTTGGAATCATAATACTAATAAATCTATTTAGTACCATGATACCTAGATTTCTTCTTTGCAAATAACTCATTTGTATACTTTAACAGATATTTACCTTGACTGAGGAAGCACTCTTCCAACAAATAAAAATATTGCTTTTTCTTGGGATAACTGAATTCGCTTCCGTATAATCCACATAAATTGAGCCATAGAAATTTCACTTGGAACAAGAAACTTTTGCTTATCTATTGTAGGAATAGAAGAATGAGGTGCTTTTTCTACAATTACCTAAAAAACAAAGGATTTTAAGCAGATTATTTATTACTATATTATATAATATTTAAATTAATTAATAAGAAAAAATTCTCTTAATCCTGAAATCGTATTTGAAATTATTACAAATGCGATTCAAATATTTTCAAAAATATTACTTTATATCATAAAATGGATTGTAATTCAATCATTTTCTGGTGATTTTATTATTAATATTTGCTGTACTCAATACAGAAAATATTTGAAATTAAAATTTTATAAACAATTGTTTTGAATTTATGCAAACACACAAAAGTAGATTTTATTCTAAAAACCTTTTATATGCAACCAACACCAAAAATTACATACCAGATTAAATAAATAAGACTTTTGGCATTAAACTTTTATGTGTTTATATGATATTTATTGTAAAATGTATTTGTCATCCTCAGTCAAAAGATTCTAAAGTCATTCAGTGTTCTACTTAAATTTTGCCTGAAGACAATGAATATGGTTTTGTCAAAAGTGCTACCTTTTGTGTTTACAATCAAAGTTTAATACCAAAAGACAATCTTATTTACTTGACTAGATTTTATTCAATGACAACCAACAAAATATTAAATAAAAAATCATATTAAACAATAACAAATCAATAAAATAAATTTAAAAATATTTTGTTTTCACAAAATCAATTTTAAATAAGATACTAATTGTTATTGTTATTACTTATCTATAATATATTAGTAATAACTAAAAAAACCAATAATTCATCTAGCATTATTGCTTTTTTAGTTAACACTATACTGAAACAAAAATCATTTTTAATAATGGATTGATTAATTTTTATTAGAAAAATTTTCTATTACTTCTTAAACTTAAAATTTTGAAATGTAAATAGTCAGTTTATCATCATCATGTATTGTACAATACTGAGGTATATTCAAATAAAATATTAAAACCTATATTTAATTTAATATATTTTTTTATAATACATACTCAGTCACATTATTTTAATCTTAAGGTGAATATAAGGTTTTTAAAGTGTAGAAATCAATATATATTTTTAGTGAAACTATATCAAATAAGTAGTTCAATTCTAATTGTTTCAGTTAGAATTCAGTCACAAGAAAGTTTAATTTTAAAATTACAATTTTAAATTTAACTTATATTGTATAAAAATTTTCTATTAGAGAATTTTTGATGAATGGTGATTAATGAATTCAAATACTTTCATTATATTCCACTATGTTCCAAAAAAAAGAAGAATATATTTTAAAAAAACAGCATCAGTATGTGTGTGTGCATATGCATGTGCACATGCAAAAATATCAATTTATTGTTTATCATACAACAATGCATAATTATATATGTAATTGTTGTAATAAATTAATAAATTAAAAATTTTTATAATATAATCAATTATCTGCAATTTATTTGGAATGTTTTGAAATACAATTTTATAAAATTATCTATAAATCATTTGCAATAAAAAAAAATTCTCATTGTAACATTTTATTTGAATATCCCTCATCATTGTAAAAAATAATACTGAACTAATGTAAACTTATTTTTTTTAAATTCAATATGGATGGTATTTTGTATAATTTATACAATCTGAATTTTCACATTATGACAACATGAAATTTCATCATGTAAGGAACAACAAAACTTCTTAACCTAATTCATTGACTTCTTATATTTCAAAATTGTATTCAAATTTAAGAGGCAATAGAAAAAAATTTATTCTAATGAAATTGATCTATTATTAAAAATGTGAATAACAAAATTCATAAATTGCATAACTATTAATTTTTTATATAGTAATGTGTAAAGAAAATATTACAATTAGTACAAATTAATTATCTTAAAAAATTTATTCCGTATGACCTAAAATTTTTGCATAAAATTTCTCTTGAATGTAGAATATAAATCATATTTATGAACAAACAATTTGTAATGATTATTAATTTGATTAATCATTACTATTAGTAAATAAATAAAATAATAATTTTAATTTTATTTAATTTTTTCAGAATTATTAAATATTTTTAACTCAAATTATTAAGTTCGTATATAACAAATGACTACTAATATTATAATGATTATATAATGATGATACTGTAATATAATATAATTACTAATATAACAAAATTTAATATTAATTTAATCATCACTAATAATAAATGAATTGGTAGTAAAAAAGATTAATAGTTTAGACCTTAATTATTAAATATATTTAATTTTATTCTTTTAAACATTTTTATTTTATTAACAAATACTTCTTATATTAATATATTGATTCAAATATCAAAACATTTAGATTAACTAAACAACATCTTATACTTACAGGAATTCTATCTGGATATCTGTTTCTTACATTTGATGATTCTTGCTTTCTTTGGTCTAAAAATAAATAAAATTATGTATGTGTTATGAATATTTATGATATCGTGATAACAAATTTGAGCCCAATTGAATGCTATTACATATCTTATCACCCAAATATTTTTAGAAAATAGCAATTCCACAAATGCTAAAATAATAAATAAATTTATTTATTATTTTAATAAATAAATTTATTAATT
>NW_019385027.1:306567-317113 GCF_000671375.1 Centruroides sculpturatus
AATAAATAAATTTATTAATTATATTTATTAATTATATTATTATATAATAAATAAATTTATTTATTTATTTATTATTTAATTAATTTTAATTAATTACGAAATTTTAATTAATAATATTATTATTCATAAAAAAAATCTAATAATGAGTTGCATAACTTACATGGCTTTTATGAGATTTTATTTTAAAACTAACATTTGTATTACTAATCAAAATAAATAATTAAATTGTATGAGATTTTGTTATAAAATCTTTATATATTTTCATTTATTATAAAATAGGAAAAGACTTAATTTTGAGGGTAGAGATGATTTTTATAAAACACTATAAATACTAACAAGTAAAATCTTCATTAAGTCTGACCCGTCACAAGATATCATATGACCATCCTCTATTTCTCCATCCCCTTGACCTTTCACAACCAAAATTTAATAGCATCAATGTCCTTTATATGCAAGCTATTGTGCCAAATTTTGTTTCTTTATATTCACCCCTTGTTGAGATATTAAGCAAAATAGATGCCAACATACACAACTTTTTTGCCCTTTTTTTTTTTTTACTTTTTTGGGTTCAGGGGTCTCAAAATGTGAAAATTTGCAAAAATCTCCGAGAGTCAAATTTAACATGATTCCATTACTTCCCTTGTTATTTATACAGTAATACCTCAACTTACGCTACCCCGACTTACGCAAACCCGAAGTTACGCGATTTTCAAATCTCGTCGATTCGTCTTTGGTTTAAGCGCCACGCAACTCTTGATTACTCACTCCCCCCACACTATTGTTTGGCTTACATGTTCAGACGTGTCCCGTGGAATCGACACATAGCTACAATTTATTTTGTGTTATTTATTTCTGTGTTTGTTATAGCTACGGAGACTTGAGAAACATTAAGTGGTGATTTCTTGTAACCATGAACGAATCAAAAGACGAGATAAGATTAACGAGAACATTTATTAGCTTACATACATCCGACTTGGATTTTACATAAATTGCGAAATTATACCCCGACTTACGCGGTTATCGCTCAGTCCCACCTATCACGTAAGTTCAGGGTATTACTGTACATAACAGTTGTGAAAGTAATATGTAAATTATATTCTTATAACAGAGTTATGAAAAGATCATGTGAAAACCTGGATTTAGTGAACTTTTTTCTATAAACTTTCACATTTGTTTTATAAAAGAAAAGAAAAAAAACATTTAAACTCATGCGAAAGAATTTTCTACACTTAATAAAAAACTGGAAGGATATGATTATATCTTTCTCCAGATTCACTTCCTTTCAAAGGTGACACATTTTCCTAAAGTGTCACCTGAAACCAACAATCGGGAATGTAATAACTAATAGCCATCGTGATTTCCATGTCTGTTAAGACAGTGGTGTCAGTCCTGATGTGGCATCAAAAAGATGCCAACCCTTGCCGATTCTGCAGTCACAATCATTTTTGGCACTACAAAATGATTTTTTGAAATGATTATGGACTAAGAAAGTTTTAGAAGAATGAACATACAGTAAGAGGAATAAATTAGAAAAATTATGCAGAATTGTTTGGACTGAGTTAATAAGGAGAGTTAATACCGGAAGATATGACATTAACTTAGTTTTGGCTTATGAAAATAAACAAATAAAAATTCACTTCTGTAATGTATTTAATAGATTTAGTAAAGAAACTTAAAGTGAAACTGTAGTTTGATTATATTTGGATATCAGGAAGAAAAAAAAATCCAGCAACAAGTTGCTTAACTTTTCTGGCAACATTTGGTGGCACCATCTGTTAAAAATATGTTTTATAATAAACTTTTTATAATTAAATGGCAAAAGGCTGAATTTTGAGAGTTGGGATGAATTTTATAAAAAATTATAAATGCTAATACAGTAGAATCTCGAAAACTCGTCCCTCGATAACTTAGCACTCCGGATAACTGGTCCACACCTTGGCAGGGCGAAAAAATCCTTAGTTAATTAATTTTCATTATAGACAGCTTTATAAAAGTATAAAAGCTCTCATAAAGTATTTTTCTGAGGTCTGTCTTATCAGGTAAATTACTGTACACAGTGTATTCATTAATTTTCATTTTCATGTAGTGGCTCTATGCCTTCATAAAGGACGTACTTTTCCTTTGTTTAAGGGTATTTGGGCAGTTTATTCTCTGTTATATTCTGTACAAGTAAATACTGTACAAGTACAAGTACAGTACAGTATTTTCTGAGGAAATACTCGTACTTATTTTTTTTAACCCCATTCCCGATAACTCAGCATTTTCACAAACTCGGCCACCCTTCGGTCCACATTAGGTCGAGTTTTCGAGGTTCTACTGTAATGAGTAAAATTTTCATTAAGTCTGACTCTACTGGAGATACACATGACCCCTTTATCTCCCCATCCCCTTGACTTTTAATCATCAAAATTTAATAGCATCAATTCTTCTAATAAACAAACCTCCCTGTAAAATAGTGCCCCCCACACAAACATCCACACATACAGAAAAACCCCCAAATTTTTTTTTTTTTGCATTTTGACATTTCAAGGTGTACCAAGTCCAAAAATGCAAAAATCTTGGAGGGATTATTTTTTGATCAATTGCCATACTTTCCTTCTGTTATATATAACAGCTGGGAAAGTAATAGTTAATAAGTACAACTATTTTTTTAATAATAACAAACAATATATACAAATGAGAGAATAACATTTATATTCTCATAAAATTATAAACTTTATCCAGATGTTATCTATTAACTGCTTAAATGACAAATATGAAAAACTAAACTGCTGAAACTGTAAAAAAAAATTATCAAAGCAGTTGTCATAAATTTAACTTTAATAAAATGAATAATTTTGAATACAACGCATGATAGCTGTTGAATGAGAAACATTCTTAAAATTTGACACAATTTTTGGCACATTGCAAAAGCAAAGAAAAGGTACCTATTTCTACACTTATACTCCTTTGAATATAATCCTTTAATACTTAAGACTTAAAGAATCAAAATAAAATGGCAACATAATTTTTCTTCTACAAAAATGTAACTTTACATAGATGAACAAAGCATCTTATTTATTTTCTCACAGATCAACAAATCATCAATATTGTTCAATATTCAGAACATTTTAAATTCCAAATTAAGTACACTTTTATTTAAAAAAAAATGAGATTATATAATCTTAAGTTACATATCCAAAAACCATTAAATATTTTTCTTCACAAATCCCAACATTCTTAAGAGTTTATGCTGACAGATTTAGTTAAATGTTAAATATTTCTATCTTTAAAGATAAAAACCAATATAATTGCATTTACAGTATTTCTAATCATTTAAATTATAACAAAATACTTTAAAATTTTTGCTTCCTCTGGCACTATTGCTAAATATCTATTGATAGAATAATAAGAATACATTAAAACTGAAAGTATTGTGTAATATCAAAAAACACTATCAATAATGAATTGACTTTCAAAGTATAATTAGAGCTAATTGGCCAACATATCAAAAATAACAATGAATTTGTATTATTTAACATTTATAATTTCATATAATTAGCATATAATAAAATGTGTTGTTTGATATGCCACAGCTTTAGAAATGTAATTGTTTATAAAAAAACAGAACATTTGAAAGGAAATTGCTATATATATAGCAATCTGTTCTGTTCTGTTTTTTTATAAACAATTTATTAGGAAAGACTCTAGAAGGGTTTGCTGTTTTATGTCTAATCTTATGTATATAAGATTATTAAAATGCTTCCTTCATTTTATTGTCAATCTCTTCATTGTTACATGACAACAATATTTTATGATTGCTATATATATATATAGCAATCATAAAATATTGTTGATATATATCTTATATATCAACAATATATAAAATATTATTGTATATAAGATTATTAAAAAGCATTTTAATAATCTTATATACATAAGATTAGACATAAAACAGCAAGACCTTCTAGAGTCTTTCCTAATAAATTAATAAAATATATTGATAAAAAGTAAACAGTAAATTGAATTCTTAGAGTATTGAAAATATGTATTTCTAATATTTCCACAAATTTCACTATTTCTTTCGTTTGAATTTATTTATCCCCATAAATATCCTACTAACAATTACTTTTACTTAAAAGAGTAAGTTACACATGGCTAATGAAGCAAAGCATAGTAAACGGAAAAAATAATGTATGTATGAAGTAATGTTATTCATACTTATTACTGATTCATACCTCTCATTCAATACTGACTCACATGTTTGGAAACATTCTTTGCTACACATTAATATCAAACTCTAATATTTTGATGAAATATACAATTTCTTTTTGATCCATGATTTCATTAGATATTTTGCTCATGTGAAATGATCAAAGACAGAACTATAGTTTTATGAAATATGAATAATAAAAAGTAGGCATTATTATTACATTTTATAAAACATTAAAAATACCAGCAGTAAATCTAAAATACTATAAAAATTTTAGAAAATTGCATAACTAGCTATAATCCCTACTTAGTCATTATATAATTTTTCATACATCAATTTGTAAATTCTCTCATACATAACTTTTTGAATGTAACTGATCAACATTACAAATTCAAACACTTTTTTAAACAAAGTAAACAGATATTTTTAAAATTATAAACATGAAAGAATAATATTATCCATGCATAAAGTAAAACAGAAATAAAGGTCAAAATACAAATAAAACTAAAGTGGGTAAGATAACAATAATAAAATAGAAAAAATCAAAAATAAAACAACAGTAAATAAAAATGTACAGATGATCACTTAATCAGCTATATGTTTTTATTTACTGTTATTTTATTTGTATATTTTTTCATTTTTGTTATGTTACCTTACTATGCTTTATTTATATTTTTATTTTGCTTTATGCATGAATAATATATTTTTTCACTTTATAATTTAAAAATATTTGTTAATTTGATTAAAAAAGTGAATTTGTAATGTTGCAGTTATATTCAAAAAGTTATGTATAAACAGTTGTTCTGTTTGAATTGTTAGAATATCAAATTAAGACAACATAGGAATATAGAATATAAAATTAAGAAATTCTTTTGTTCAGCATAAATTGCAAAGAACTGTATATTTTTGAAAAAACATCAATAAATAAATACAAGCAGATAATGAAAATATTTCTTAACTGTACAGCTACAGAGAGATGAAGTCATCAAAAATTTAATCATGATCAAACAAAAACTGCATAAATATATTATAATAAAATTCATCTGAAAAGAGAAAAATATTAGTGTAACAAAGATAATCTAAAAGTATTACAAATAAAATAAGTGGAATATTCAAAAGAGTTAGCTTCTGTCAAAACTCTTAACTAAAATTTTTTAAATCAAGAATATTTTAAAATAGCAACCGAAGTTCAATTGCATTATTCAATTAACCAAAAGGTAACCCAATGTAACTTTACACAACTGATATAATCTATGAACTCATATTCAATCACAAAATTTTTCATAATACATTAAATGACTTCAAAACAGGAACAAGTCTAATACAGACACAAACTATGCAAAAGCAAACTATGACTGCCATCCTCAAATGGTCCGAAGAGCAGGTGGCTTTGGCTTTTTAACTCTTTACACCCAATGGGCACTAAGAGGACCTCTTTTAGCAAGCCCACTATGGGTTCAACCAGACCCACAATGGGGCAGCGAGGGAGGGGAACAAATATCGCACTAGAATTTAGAATGGCATGCAAAATATTTTGCACAGTCATTATATTAAACAGATTTAAGAGATCCTGGAAGACATTATCATGTATTCCTTCAATGCCAAAAACCTTTGATCTTTATATCAAGGTATCTGATTTTTTTTTTGGAACTGCCGTCAGGCAGTTGATTTTCACCCCGTATATAATAAACCCTAAAGAAAATTTTAAAAAAACAAATAAAAAAGCAATGCTATAACACAAAACATAAAAAACATATATAGCAGAATATATATATATAAAAATATACATATAAATTATTTGCAAGTTCTTCCTGATAGAAAGCAACATGCTGTTTCTGCATTTATTTATTTATTTCTTTAAAGAACGAAAAATATCCAAAGTGGCCTATTTGTCTAGATTCATTTTCTCTTAAACAAGAAAAAAAAAAGGAAAACTTGCGTGTCAACATTGAACGAAAACGCCTATTAGTACCATTAAAACCACGTTATTTATTTTTCAATACTTGAACGAAGTGGATTATTACATTACAAGATTTATATCTAAATATATAATGCGTCATTTGTTATCAAAAACTAGCAAAACAAGTATAAAAAGGTTTTTATGCAATAAATAAAACTTGCATACATTGGTTAAAAATATAAGCCTTACCATACGAATACATTTGTTTAAATTTCCATTTCATTTTCATCATAAGGACACTTTTTTTCCTCAACACAAAATATATAAATCACAAAATACCCTCCCCCATCTCACTCAACACAAAAATAAAACAAACCGTCGATAAGACACCTGGCGATTAAAATCGAAATTTTTCGTTAACTTATTTAATCAATGATTATTATTATCATTATTCACATAAAAAAAAATGATCTAAAATTCCAAATTAGTTTTTTTAATTAAATTTTAGCGTTTTAAAATAAACAATTTTATTTAAATTGCGATAATTTATTTTATTTTATTTTTAATTTTGAAGGCACGTGCCATCTACGTTTCACGCTGAAGCTTCGAAAACTATTGAAATATAAAATTGGTACTTTTTATGAATGGTGCACAAGTTTAAAATTTTTTTATTATTATTGTATTTTTTAAAATTGATTAAATTAATTATTTGTAAATATATTCAAATTTATTTCAATTATTAATTAATAAATAAATGATTTAAAATTTATTTTCCTAATAATTCAATTATTATAATCATCTCCAAGTGAACTAGAAGACAATCCCGATGACGTAATTTTTTAATTAGTAATTTTTATTTTGTATAGATTTTAGAATGTGTTAAGTAATAATTGGTTAAATAACTTGAAATTAATTATACAAAACAAAATTAATCAAAAATTCTTGATCGATTTTACGTGATTAATGATTGGTTAATTTTGTAATACGTCACAATAAAGCTTAGTAGGGTTTTTACTATAAAATAACTAAATAGCTGGTATTAACTTCATCTACAACGAAGTTTACAGAATTGTTTTGAAATAGAAAACATTACCTATGTGTTTGAATAGAGGGAAGGCACTTTTTTAAATCAAAGTGGAATACGTCTGTCATGTGGTATCCTAAAAGAGAACGTACAGTACCCTTCTTTTAGATACCATATGAATATCACGGGCAGATTCGATGAGACAATGAAGAATTAAACTACTGTTGATAAATTATTAAATCCTAATTGGGTTCTGGATAGTGATAAATATATCCAGGACCGCGCCAAGCCTTAATTAATATTTGGTGAATATTTTATTGTTATAAAAATGGAATGATGCAATTACAGTATTAATTAATTAGACACATCTCCATGGAATACTTTTGATATATTAACCGGGGAGAATGCTTCAGACAATGAACGAGATGTCTTCTATTCCTGCTTCTATGCATCTGGAAACAGGACATCTTGTTCATTGTCAGATAAATCAGAGGGTTGTGATAGTGCATCGACATCCC
Source organism: Centruroides sculpturatus (assembly GCF_000671375.1). Taxonomy (NCBI): domain Eukaryota; kingdom Metazoa; phylum Arthropoda; class Arachnida; order Scorpiones; family Buthidae; genus Centruroides; species Centruroides sculpturatus. Next base: position 314,202 of record NW_019385027.1, read on the forward strand.
CCGGTGACAGTGTCAGATTAACATCACTGACTAATATAAAAAGAAAAAAAAAGGAGGGTGACAGAAACTGCCAATGAACTGGAGACCAGCATATTAAATACTTTATCTGCCTTTTCAGCCATTTTTGGCAAACATCCAGCAGCAACAGAATCGCACAAGTGATGAGATTTTTGTGGATTCAGTTTTTGAAAATATTACTGAAATAATGAAGAAAATGAATGTAAATGAAAAAAAGAATTTGAAAATAGCCATTCTGGAATTTTTAGCGAAATATAATAAATATGAATATTCCAAGAACTGTCGTTTTGTTTGATTTGGTAAAACCACATTCATAAATATACGGTATTTCAATATAAAAATATATAAATTATTCACATCCTAATATATTATCATATGATAATTTTAGAAATTATTCAATATACGTCAGTTTTGTATAAACACAATCAAATAACTGAATTATTATTAATATCTATATTCAAATATATAATCTTACAGATTTTTAGTTTTAGTTTCAAAAAGTTTGCTTTTATTTTATAAAAGAAATCAATTTTTTAACTTTAAAAATAAAAATAAATTTACTTTAAATGCTTTTATAAATTATAACCGTAGATGAGTTTGGATTAAATCTAAAAGAAAATTTTTTTAAAAAACTATAGAAAGACCACTTAAAATTTTTTCAGAATTTAATAAAATGTAATAAAATATGCAACTTTAACAAAACAGTAATTATCATTTATTCAATATGTTCAATTCATAAAACATTTATATGTTGAGCAAAATATACTTTATAAAAAAAAACTTTCTCTTGTCATACATTTCCTCTGCTTTCATGCACAACTTATGCAGTAAATTGTATAATCCTGTTCAAAACCTACTCATCCATATATTATTTCAACAGAATACATTTACTATAAATGAATTTTTCTAGTACAGTGGAACCACGGTATACGACCTTAATCAGTTCCTATTTGGACTTATACCGAATAGGACGTATACCAAACCAACCTTTCCCATAAGAAGTAACGTAAAAATGAATAATACGTTCTCATGTAAAAAAATACCCTTTTGATATATTATATTAATTGGGTTGTAAAATAATTTAATTGTCTATTGTCTTTTTAGGTTTTATTTCATATTATAATTAATAAACTTATAAATAATTTATGTGTTAAAGAATAATGTATTTAATTATTTCTTAGTAAACCCTAGATTATCTGAAATCGCATTAAATGAGATGTCAAACATGTCTATGTGTCATTAAGTCATCAAAAATCGCTTTATGACTCATCGACTTCTTCTTTTTAACTCTTTCCGCCCTAAGAGGGCCTTCTTTTAGCAAGTTCATTATGGGTTCGGCCAGGCCCACAATTGGGCGGCCGGATGGTGAGAGACGGACCGGACATATCCGAATGGACCGCCCCCGAAAAATTCCTGGGGATTTTTCGATCCGTTCGGATTCGATCCCAGGTTCCTCCAGAGCGGTAGTCTGCCACCTTGATCGCTCGGCCATCCGGCCGTCTTCTTCGTAGGCTATTGGCAGGAGGAGGGAAAAGGAATAATACTGTAATACAATAATAATATACTTTGTTGAAGTGCCTAGTTTATTATCATAAACTGCGTTGTTCCCTACTTCTATGTTGTTTTTTTGAAAATTTATCTGTTCTATTTACTAAGTACAGGATTTAAACGGTACTGGGTTAACCGAAATGATATTTTTCCTATTCAACCCGCTATTCAATCCAGTCAACAGTGTACTATAACAAATAATATCGGGAGCTATTTTTAAAACATCATATTTAATTTAAAATTTTAAAAATTTAGAGTTATATATAAAAAATGTTTTCGACTCAATATTTATTATCGATAATTTTTATATAAATTATATAAACTCATAAATAAATAATTTTAAACATTACCTATTGTCCATTCTGCTGGAAATGCCTTTGATTCGTATTTATTCGGTAAAAATGATTTATCTCGTTTAGGCCACATTAAAACTATATAAATATTGAGATTATATAAATCAATAGAAATTTTCAAATTAACTTATCTTTACAATTAAGAAATAAAACACTGTTCCTTTTTATAACTGCTAAGTGGTTTTTCGATGTTACCGTTTTTATATTCACGTCACAGTAAATGATGATTCAAGTTTATTGAAAAATTGTTAATAATTATTTATTATAAAAATTTAGTGAATGACTCAATCAAATTATTCTGCATTTATTTTCAACAAACCAGTTATATTGTATTGTTTAATGAAAATATTATCATAAAAATAAGTTCCAATAAAATTTTTTAAAAATTTACTTAGAATCTTTTTTCAATGGCATTTATTTTATTTTAAAATATTGAATCAAATATACAATATAGTATCTTACATTAATACACTGAAATTTAACACTACTCAAACTTATTTATCGTTTTTAACTAAAAAATCCCATTCTTTCAGATAATTAAAAAAATAGGCTAGTGGCTGAGTGGATAAAATCACTGTACACAGTACACTAGTAATTTATTATGGGTTCTTCACTTAAATAGGGGCCAGCTTAAGGCTGGTATACACGGTAAGGAAATCCTCAAAGGATGTGCTTAACAGACGAAAAAAACTCGGATATAACTGGCTGGATCGAACATAGTAATTTACAAAACTTATTAAAATATCTCCCAACGTATAAAGAATTATTTTTATTTAAAAATGGATAGATAGAAAAAAAAATCACGGTTAATCCTCAAATTATTTCCTTACCGTGTATACCAGCCTGAAATATGGAATAAAATTGTCGCATGGTAGGTATAAAAGCTATCCTCTGTGTGTATGAATTCTCTATAATCCTTGATACTTTTGTCCAATTCGAGTGAAGTTTTGGTTATATATATATATATATATATATATACTCCTTTGAATATAA
>NW_019385027.1:317517-330971 GCF_000671375.1 Centruroides sculpturatus
AGTTTTTTTTATTTTTGTATTCCGAAGGAAAGTATAGGCTACCTAATTTGAGAAAATATTAGCTATTAAAAAAATAGATTTCAGCTCACCTTATGTTGCATTTTAAAATATTTTAGAAAATGGAATAATTTAAAATTTAACGTCAAATTTAAAAAATAACCGCTACGTGTCGCTTCTACAACAAAATTTTTTAAGAATCCCCGCGTTTCTTTATGAAACGAGAGTGTAGCGAAATGACGTCACGAGGAGTGTTGGCCAATTAGAAACCAGTTTCAGTGTGTTCGCTGTAAAGCGCTTCTCGAGCGCTGCATAAAGAAACGCGTAGAACACGTTTCATAATAACCACGTGACATCTTATTATCCAATCTGAAGTAACGATCTAACAAACCTATTAGTTAAAATGTATTAATATTAGAAATTTTATCTCTCTTATTGAATTTCTTGAAATGTCTACTTTTCTGAATTCTCCGAATTCTTCCGAATAATCATCCATAATATTACAAGTGCTTATATTCCTTTGAAATATGTTTAAAAACTTTTAAGATTTTATAAAAGACTATCCTCAACAGGAACTAAAAACAAATACATATAGTCTTAACGTAATGCCTGCAATATATTTTCAATCTATTAAGATTCATAAATCTAATTGATTTTTATAATGGTTTGGCTCTAACTACTCATATTGAGTTCATAAAAAGTATATTATTTGTCGAGCATATTTAAACTTATCAAATTAAAATGAAAATACATTCATAAACGCATTTATAATTTAATTTAATCGTATTTATTATAAAACATTAAAGCAAATTTTTATATCACATTCTTAGAAAAATTTTAAATAGTTTTTAAAATATTTGTTGCTCTTGTTAAGTAATTTAATTGTAAAGCGTTATATTTCGAACTAGCGAAAAAAAAAATTACGCGGGATAATTTTTACGCACACTATGATCGCTAAATACGCTTTCTTTTGTCCGAATAGCCGAGCGGTCAAGGTGGCAGCCTATCGCTCTGGGAAACCCGGAATCGAATCTGGACGGGTCAAGTAATCCCCAGGAATCTTTCGGGGCTAGTCTGTCTGGATATGTAAGGCCCCGTCCCTCACCACCCGGCCGCCCGATTGTGGGCCTGGCCGAACCCATAATTGGCTTGCCAAAAGAGGCCATCTTAGTGCCCACTGGGCGGAAAGAGTTAAAAAAAAAAACCCGCTTTTTTCAAAAATTAAAATAAGATATATTACAATATCTTAAAATATCTATAAATATTTAAAAATAAGTTTTTAAAATACTATAGCTTTGGCCAATTAATCAACAAAATAAATAAATCATTATTAATCAAAAGTGTTTCGTATTAGGTTCGATATGAGGATTTCATCAAGCAGACGACAGGATTCCACTAGTGTGCATTATAATGTTTTACTCCTATTTAATTTAATAGAAATAATTTTACACGACAAATCTATTGAATTTATTAAAAAGTAATGAAATTTTTCAAATTTTAACTTTCGTTTAATGAAGACGTATAACATATATTTATAAATAAAGATATTGTGAATTAAAAAAGATTGATTTCGACAGAGGTCGTCCTAGTCCTTGAAAATGTCGCTATATACGAAGTCGTGTCGAAAGAAGTCAAGATTAGATAATTAGTGTAAGTTGTTTATCATGCCATTTATGTTTCATATAATCATTAACTCGTGTGATTTTAAGATTGGAATATGGTCACAGTTAAAATTATTGCATTTCAATGACTACTTTCGTAGTTAGTTATGTCCAAGGTCATGGCTACTCGCTTTCTTCACCTTCGACCATTCATCAGAAGTTTAAGCAATTCTTACGGCTTGCCAAAGTTAAGTCCTCAAGAGGTAATTATTAATTTTAAATTATAATTTACAGCTATATTTCTTGACTTAAATTAAAATGTTTAACATTTAAATATAGTAACTGATACAGTATATTGATATGTATTGTTTTTGTATAGGTGAGTTATGTTTTGAGTGCTAACGAAATATATTATGACGTTGCACCAGGATCTGTGAAGTGTTTTGAAGCAAATCAGTTACCTTCTAATAATCCAATTGAAGATAGACTAGCAGCAGGACATTGTAGACTTACAACTGGGATGCTTTTTGGTGTTTTTGATGGTCACGGAGGACAAGACTGTGCTGAAAATATCAGTAAAAGACTTCTCGATTATATTGCCCTGTCTATGTTACCCTCAAAATTACTTAACGACTATGTAGAATCATCCGGTAATGTGGAATTAATAGAAAGATTTCCTCTTGGTGATGAAAATAATAATTTTACAAATGATGTACATAAAGCTAGTTTGCAATTGTTTGCAAAAGAGTTATTAATGGAGAAATTGTCGTCGTCGGAATTTTTTATGCATCGGGCGATGGTACGTGCATTTTCAAAATTGGATGAAGATATGTCTAGGGAAATATTGGAAGCTGTTGAGAAACATAATTTGAATGCAATATCAAGTTCTGTGATGGGTGCTTGTGCATGTGTTGTTCATATTGATGGTACACATTTACATCTTGCAACATGTGGAGATTGTAAAGCTGTTCTTGGTATGCTAAGTGATGATAACAAATGGATTTGTAAGCCATTAACACAAGAGCATAATTTTGATAATGTTAATGAATTAAAAAGAGTATTTTCAGAACATCCAAAAACAGAATTGAATGTAGTAATAAAAAATGAACGCCTCTTGGGACAGTTGGCACCTCTCAGAGCATTTGGTGATTATAATTATAAATGGAAAGTTAAACTTCAACAAAAGTATTTAGTTCCAGTATTTGGTCCTGGAGTTATTCCTCCTAATTTCTATACACCGCCCTATCTAACAGCAGTACCAGAAGTAATTCATTACAGATTAACACCTAGAGATAAATTTCTAGTAATTGCTACCGATGGATTATGGGAACAGATGTTACCATATAAAGTGATAAAATTTGTTGGACAGCATACAAGTGGGAAACAAACTTTAGATTTATTACGACTTCCTCGCAGAAACATGGTATTAAAAGATATTTACAATATATTATTACAGAGACAAGTTGGTCTTTCAAAAAAACCCATTGATTCAAATGCAGCAACACATCTAATTCGTAATGCTCTCGGCAGAACAGAATATGGTATAGAACACAGTAAACTTTCGAGTATGCTCACATTACCTGATGATTTAGTTAGAAACTTTCGAGACGATATATCAATTTTAGTGATATATTTTGATTCGGACTTCTTAAGGCATTCTCCACCCGAATAAATTATACGAATCTCGGAATGTTTCCATTAACTTGTAAGTTGTGAATTCTTTATATCTATAATAAAGATATATTTATTTATTGAAAACTTAGCTGAAAAACAGTAACAATGAAATAAAATTGATATTGTTATACAGTATATATACATACAAGTATGTAAATACATGAAATTATTTTTGTGCCAGATAATTTGTTGGAATCATATATGACTTGTTCCTTATTATATTTTAAGAATTTATTGTGAAGATTATTGTATTATAATAATTTACATATAGTATATTGAAAAATTATTTTCAATAATATAAATGTTCTCTTTGAATTATAACATAATTTAAATTGAACAGTGTAATGTATAGAATGTAAATATTAAATTATTAATTTAGAAAAATTTTTAAACTAAGTAAATAGATGTATTAGTATATACATTCAGTTCATATTTAGAAAAGGAATTAGAATAACAATTATTAAATAGACACAACAATGCCAAATATTTTATTTGTACAATCATCAGATTTCATATTCATTGTGCTTTCACAATTCATATTTTCTTACATAATGTAAATGGAAGTATCAGTGACCTCAACAAGATTTTCAGTGTCATTAATCTATTTATTAAATGAGGTGACAGACCTTATCTCTGCAGGATTATCCAATGCTGTGAGTTTTTCTGACTGAATGTATCATGATAAGCACATGGTTTATGAAGTTATAATGAATGATAGATTACTTTATCAGTTTTGATAACTTTTTCTCTTAATTTTACAAACTCGTCGCAACAATTTTGCAATTTTTTCTATTAGATTCTGTTTTGTAACATGATAACTTATCAGTTCATTATAATTAGAAATTATAATTAATTCTATTTACAGAGCAATTTAGGAAATAAAATATTCGTTTATTTGTTTAACTTAGATTACTATTGCATAGGAATAATTTTAGTAACAGTAAAACTTCTGTTAAGCAAAAGAAAATTTCAAATTTGAAGAATTCTGAGAGAGAGAATATTATTTATCATTAATAACTTGTTTATTGGAATTAACTGTTACTTATGAAAAACTGTCATAGTAGTACTAACTCTGGTAAGAATGAATTAGAATTTATTTTAATCCACATTTTGCTTAGTCTTCAATTAGTTTTGAGATTGCTTAGTTTCCAATTAATTGCATCCTTAATTTCAGAACTAAGATTTCAATAATGACTGAATAATTATAATTTTGATAAGGCGGAAGTACTATTAGAATTAAAAAATCAAAGTTTTCCAACTATGTTTGTGACGCATCAAAATCAAATGTAAGCTCATCCATTATAAAGTGACCTTTATCTTAGAAATTTGAGATATTTTAACTACTTTTCCTGTTCTTCCATTATAGATCTTATTCTTATTAATTTACTTTATTCTTTAATAGTAATGATAATACGGCTTTTAAATATTCTTTTAATATATATTCACTATGGATTTTAATCATAGTAAGAAAAATATTAATAAAGAGTTAATGCAAATGGTCACTTTAGGCTAGGATAAAATCAATACTATTAATTTCTCTAATTTAATTTGATTACAAATGCATGACAAGATTAGATATTCAATTCTAATTATTATAATGCTTCAAACATTGAATCAAAATAAATACCTCACTATATATATTAATTTACTTTTTTTTTAATCACAGCTTGATACTTATATAAGGTAATTATTCATTATAGTAAATTTTTATTATAAATGATTGCCAATTTTATAATACACTATTTAAAAATTTAATTTTTTTAGTAATCAGTGTACAAATATCAAATCAGTATTGTATACAAATTTTAATTAAAGACTATAAATACCAAAACTTCTCCTTAGAGCAAAGGTGAATCCGGAGAAAATCTTAACAGGAGCGATTTTTAATTCATATAGTGAAATAATGCAGACCTATAAACGCATTATTGTTTTAATGATTACTTGGAATAAACTATGCAAATTTAAGTGACATAATATATATATTTTAAAGAAATGAGGAAGCTCATGTGGGCATTCACCTTCCTACATTAATTTGTGTTATAATATCTGTCAGATTCAAATTATAACATAATTTAAATTGAACAGTGTAATGTATAGAATGTAAATATTAAATTATTAATTTAGAAAAATTTTTAAACTAAGTAAATAGATGTATTAGTATATACATTCAGTTCATATTTAGAAAAGGAATTAGAATAACAATTATTAAATAGACACAACAATGCCAAATATTTTATTTGTACAATCATCAGATTTCATATTCATTGTGCTTTCACAATTCATATTTTCTTACATAATGTAAANTAAACTATGCAAATTTAAGTGACATAATATATATATTTTAAAGAAATGAGGAAGCTCATGTGGGCATTCACCTTCCTACATTAATTTGTGTTATAGTATCTGTCAGATTCAAATTATAACATAATTATATGATTTTATAGGCTTGAGAAGTCTGAGGATGTAATTTTGATCAGATGAGTCAATCAATCGTTTCCATCTTATGACGTGACAAAAATTTTGTTTAAAGAATATGCTATGTATTAAATCTATTATTGATTTAAAAACACATTCAATACATTTTAATTGTTTTTCCAAATCTAATATATTAAAATTGATAAAATTTCTTAAGAAATTCTGAATAAATTTATCAAATAGTGTTATAAAAGTTCTGACAATTTTGATAAATTTTATGTTTATTGCCCTTTCACATGTTAAGATATAGTATACAGAATTCTATTATTATTATTGACGTTTTATTTTTTTGTTGTTGGTAACGAAATTGTATTGTTCAGAATGAGGACAAGTCAATATGCCTCATAGTTACTCTTGTATTTGTCTGGCCTTCAAATAATAGTTTGACCTTGATTTAAAAAAAACAATGTAGTTATGACGAGGAAATTCTGATGAATTATCCAGATACATTAAGCTTTACATGCATTGAAAATGTTTATGAATTTTTTTGAAGTTAGATTAGTCATCCTTCATTTACAATGGAACAATAAAATGTTTTAATTTTACTGGCCATTTCTGTACAGTGTTTAGCTTGTGTACTTAAAATTTGTTGTTGTTTTGATTTAAATTTTATGAATAAAGTTTATTAATTTCAGTTTTTTCTTTTCTTTCTTGGCCAACATATGGAAACATCCAATTTTATATATTTGTATTAAGCTTGCCAATTTCCGAACAGTTGATTCTGGGAGTTTCCCATTCTAGAAGTAAAAAAAAATTGCCAGAGATTTCACGTTTTTTATGTCAGCAATATCAAAACGTCGTCGCTTATTCTTTAGTCTATTTTAATTTAATAAATAAGCCAAAAGGTGATCGTCTTGTTGAGTAAATACAGGAAGAATAAGCCTCAATTTAGGGATCCGAGAATTTAGAAAGTTTTGCAAAATTTCGGGAGTCTCCCGGGGAGTTGGCAATCATAATACTGGCTATTTTGATAATCAGTTGCACAATTCCAACTAAAAAAAAGAAAGAAAACATTGATGTTTATATCATCGGGATCTAATTTTAAAGCATCTAATCACCTCTTGGCAATCCCAGTTGGAGGGGAGGAATAACGAAAAACACTTGACTGTTCTTACAAAGGAATTTTAGGGAAGGAGAACGTACAAAATTAATTTCAAAATATTTGGTTCATAAACAAATATGTCAACAGCGAAATATGATTAATAGTATTGAATTCAACAAATAAAAGTACAAAATTATGAGAATAATTTCTAATTTTATACAGTAATACCCCGAACTTACGCGATAGGTGGGACCGAGCGGTAATCGCGTAAGTCGAGGTATAATTTCGCATATAAATACACACAAATAATTTTTAATTGGGGCCGGAGACTAAAGAAAACAATAATTTAGAAAAATTTTTAAACTAAGTAAATAGATGTATTAGTATATACATTCAGTTCATATTTAGAAAAGGAATTAGAATAACAATTATTAAATAGACACAACAATGCCAAATATTTTATTTGTACAATCATCAGATTTCATATTCATTGTGCTTTCACAATTCATATTTTCTTACATAATGTAAATGGAAGTATCAGTGACCTCAACAAGATTTTCAGTGTCATTAATCTATTAAATGAGGTGACAGACCTTATCTCTGCAGGATTATCCAATGCTGTGAGTTTTTCTGACTGAATGTATCATGATAAGCACATGGTTTATGAAGTTATAATGAATGATAGATTACTTTATCAGTTTTGATAACTTTTTCTCTTAATTTTACAAACTCGTCGCAACAATTTTGCAATTTTTTCTATTAGATTCTGTTTTGTAACATGATAACTTATCAGTTCATTATAATTAGAAATTATAATTAATTCTATTTACAGAGCAATTTAGGAAATAAAATATTCGTTTATTTGTTTAACTTAGATTACTATTGCATAGGAATAATTTTAGTAACAGTAAAACTTCTGTTAAGCAAAAGAAAATTTCAAATTTGAAGAATTCTGAGAGAGAGAATATTATTTATCATTAATAACTTGTTTATTGGAATTAACTGTTACTTATGAAAAACTGTCATAGTAGTACTAACTCTGGTAAGAATGAATTAGAATTTATTTTAATCCACATTTTGCTTAGTCTTCAATTAGTTTTGAGATTGCTTAGTTTCCAATTAATTGCATCCTTAATTTCAGAACTAAGATTTCAATAATGACTGAATAATTATAATTTTGATAAGNACGCGACGGCTTCTTCTCCCGAAAGTTCCAAGTGACGGATCCGTTGTTGAGTGTGTGTCTCGCACCCATCTTCGTCTCCATCTCACGATCTCGGATCGACATCTTTCCATCAACGGAAGTCGACCGCATCGTCCGGAGTCGTCGAGACGTGATGGAATGGTTCATTCGCCAACAAGGGACACTCCTTCAAAATGGGACTATCTTGGAAAGGAGAGGAAGACCCAGAGGCCGCAACCGCCGCAGAACTTCCAAGATCGTGGACAATTTTGTAAGCTTCTTTCGTGTTTAATAAACGGTTGTGTTGTTTGTAAACGAAGCATTTATCTCTGACTCAACTGCTTCCACATGTCGTTGATTGTTACCGCTCGGCTATCCAAACGGCAAGGGAGACGATGACGATATATATCGCCTATTATCGTTCGTCGAATAGTTTTTTTTATTTCTCCCCCCCTCGGCCCCCACATATATAATTTAATTTTTGTAAACAAACGAAAGAATAAAAATTTGAAGAAAAATTAAGTAACGTAGAAAATAAATAAATAAAAAATAATAATAATAAATTTGTCATTCAAATGACAAATTTAAAGATTTGAATTTCAGAAAATTAATATTTTATGTCTAAAGGTGACTTGAAATTTATTAAATACAGTAATACCCCACTTAACGCTGATTCGATATAACGCGGTCTGCTCGAAGCCTAAAAAACCTCAAAATTTACTCTGATTTAAATTATCGCGGCATTTCATTGATTCGTATATAATACGATTATTTGCGAACACAAACCAATCAGCAAAAGGTGGCAAAAAATGTACTTTCTTTAATTATATGTTTGTTTGGTGCAATTTTGGAAAAAAATACAGTATAACATTATGGATGCCGTAGGCAATATCGGCTTTGCTAGAAGAATTAATAACTGATAAATACACGAACAAAATGTGGAAGAAGTTATGGCTGAAGGTATCCAAGAATTCTCAACGAGAAGAGCTATCGCTGTATCGTTAGGTTGACCAAACTCAACCTAACGATACAGCAGGACTGGGAGATGTAGACCAACAAGATATTGAAGAGTTACTGCAGGTTTCTGGTGAGAGCCTTACCAACGACGACCTTTGAGAACTGGCAGAACACGGAATTCATGTGGAACTGGAAAATAGTGATTCTCAAAACGAAGAACCCAAAATATTTTTCTACAGATTTCCAGTGGCGTGCCGTCATTGGAAGCGGTGGAAGCGCCGTTTTTCTTGTATTTTCTAAAAATAAATACATATTGTGCGATTATTTTCATATAATTAAAATTAATATTTTATGTCTAAAGGTGACTTGAAATTTATTAAATACAGTAATACCCCACTTAACGCTGATTCGATATAACGCGGTCTGCTCGAAGCCTAAAAAACCTCAAAATTTACTCTGATTTAAATTATCGCGGCATTTCATTGATTCGTATATAATACGATTATTTGCGAACACAAACCAATCAGCAAAAGGAGGCAATTTGTTGTAGTGCTGTACTTTCCTTAAATCTATGTTTCTTTGGTGCAATTTTGAAAGGTCTAAACAGAAGAAGAAACAAAAACACATCTCAAATTCTCCATCAATAATAACAACAATAATAAAATACATACAATATCCAATTAAAAATTCATTTCATACACAAACATGGTTATAACACTAAATATATTAAAAGGAAAACAATAAAATAACATTTTTAGGCAATNCATTGGAAGCGGTGGAAGCGCCGTTTTTCTTGTATTTTCTAAAAATAAATACATATTGTGCGATTATTTTCATATAATTAAAATTAATATTTTATTATAACCGCATTATGTATCTTATTACAAATTTCTATACTACACATGAAAAAATACAATAAAATTGCTATTGTACATTCGAATATTAGTGGTGGAATGAAAGCGCTGTATTGTCAGCTTCCATACAGCCAGATTATACAGTACTCATTCGCGCATGCGCTTTACAGAGCACCAACCTCACCCGGTTTAGCTAGTAGAAGCAACACACGTATAACGCTTCCAATGATTCTATCCAGGACCGGTTCTGGGCTGTTAGCCACCTGCCCGCTACGTATTTGGCTGGTATTACGATTTCGTATATCCCATTTTTAAGGGAATGTAGAAAAAAGTGTACAATTCTTGTATAATATTAAAAAATTAACCGTTACTTCGACAGCGTCATTTACAACTAAATTTAATGAATGAGAGAGATGCACGAGGTACAGAAAAAGCTCTAGAATTTATTTTCCTTAAATTTACGATTTACATATCCGTTGTCATAATTTGTCTTTCCACTTCTTTCCCAAGACAACAAATATTCGAGGGGACTGATTTCTTCGTAATATTAGACGTAATATAAACAGAAATTTTTTCAGTTCAATGAGAGTGACCGAAAAGTTGTAAATTTTGGAAATTTCCGTGGACAACACCTGGTCCTAAAACAAAATAGAAAACAAATTTAGATTTTTACAGCTATGGTGAGAAACGTTTAAAATTTACAACAACTCTGTCGCGTCCTTTGAGATATACTAGTGATGCGACAATAGAGGCATTTGACATTAACCGGTATCGGCACCCTGGGGATTTGGTAGCCCGCGTGCATGCACGCACCGCACATGTAGCAGGACCGTCTCTGATTCCACTCGTAGGGAGCTATTTGACTAAGTGGTTAAGATTTAAACAGTAAAGAATATTTTGTTATTTTTATGTACGTTTCTTTACAAAGCTATACTTAATTATAATTTTCTTTAAAAGTATATTCATACAATTGAAGAATGTTTTGTACCAGGTATGTATATCCACCACACATTTTATTTCACCAAATAAGTTTTTATAATTTTATTTTTAATTTTAGCCCTTATATCGTGGCTAGCGATTCAGAATGTAATTGCGATATTGAAAATTTATTTTTAAAAAGTTTTGGCTCGAGATCATATAATGAAAAGAAAACATTATTAAAAGAGAAAGGCCAGTGCCTAAGTTAAATATAAACGCTTCAATAAAAAAATTTGTTCGATATTTTCACGATAAAATGGCTCTGTAAATGCATAAAAATGCATTTACAGAGTGAAATTAGTGTGTGGAATAAGAATGTCTTTGNTTTTTGATCACAAATTACAGAGGAACTAATTACCCGATCTTTGCTTTGAAGAAATCATCTTATTTCTCATTTTTAAAAATTTAAACATGAAGAGTCAAAATTTAAAATTATTTCAGATCATGAAATGATCTAATCTGACAACATTAGAATAATTTTTTTATGACCCATGCCACAATTTTTCAAGTATTATTTTAATGCATTTTAATAAATAAATAAATTTACTTACCATCTACGATGTCTAGGAGATCGTGAACGAGAACGGTAATAGGATCGAGAACGACTCCTAAATTTAAAATCATTTTTATAATTATAAAAGTAAAAAAAACATTAGATGTTGGTAAATGTTTTAAATATTCATTCTTTACTCACTATAAGAAATAATTTAGATTCTTAATATAAAATACTTTAGATAGAAGAGACAGCACATATTTGGCAAGTTATATTAAAAATTTTTTTGGAATAAATCAACCTACATAACCATGCGTAAAACCTCCTTAATTAATTAATAGATTTATTACACCATTACTTTTTATATCTGCACAATAATAAGTTTGTTACAAATTGTTTTGCTTAACGAGTAAGATTCTGGAACAAATTATGCTCGTTAAGCAAGGTTCCACTGTACTGCAAGGACCATGGCAACCACCCATCCTGTCCCCCCTCTGATAGGCCCTGATCTTGGTTATAAAGTTATGAACCCAATTTTTATTATATTGTTAAATTCTTCATTGCAATAAATAGAAAGTGACAAAGTTCCATCAAAATCAATCAATCAGATTTTGAGATTGAATATAACACTGTAAATGATGTCATAGAAGAGGCTTTCACTAATGCTCCATCTCAAATATTCTAAATCAGGGGTGGCCAACCTTTTCAGAAGGCGGGCCAAATTTCAGGAATAATATTTCCTTCCGGGCCACGCACCTAATTTTTTTAAAAATTAAAGTAAACAACCAAGCGTGCATCAACTTCAACCACATCGTCGCTTCCCAGTAGGTGAGATCGTGGTCAAATACTTGCCTGGTTTAATGTGAAAAAAGACAAAAAATAGGTATATTTATTTTTTTTTTTTAAGAAAATAAAACATAACCGAGAATCAAACGTATTTATTAGGCAATTTATAAATATTTAAAAGTGAGACATCTGACTTTGTTTTAGAGAACTAAGTGCATCAAAATTGATCTCTACTGATATTGTCGCTACAAGCAAACAGTTTTTCAAATAAACATCAGTAATTCGTGATCTCATTTGTAATTTGATGTACTTCATACCACTAAAAAGCTGTTCACACGCATAAGTGTTTCCAAATAGCGAAACCATCAACTGATCATGTTTGTAAAACGCAGGATAATTATTCTTGTCCAAATACGTTTCATAGAACTTTTCCAAACCAACTTGATGGAATTTCTCCAACGTTTTAGGGTTTACTTACTTATAGAATGGATATGGTAGACAGACTACTTAGTTAAAGTAGTCTGAACTGTAATTATAAATATGTTAAATATGTATTTTAACGTCGATTGCAAAATCTCTCCAGATGCATTGGCGATAATATAATAAAGTGACCACATTTTCATTGAGACAAAGCGGGACAAATGGGATGAAATGAGAATTACAATTTAGTTATATATATTTTATTGTATACATTCATATACTTGTACAAAAATGTATTTATTATTAATTATTGGTAACTATAAAAATATTTGTAAAAAATAATAATTTGAACATCATGATTTTTAATCAAATTAAATTTTTTATTTAAAAAAATTATGATTTTCTTTCACGGTCATATTTTTGATCCCAGTGAATACTTTTCAATAGATTCGGATCATTTATTAAAATGTCGTGAAATATTTCACATGAATTGGTCAAATTATATTTTACACTTAATATAGATTTTAAAGTTTTAATGTTCAACTGCGTTTATTCAGTTGTCCATTTTTATTGATACTAGAAAAAACGCGTTCTGTTGCTGCATTTGTTCCTGGAAGGGAGAGCGCGAATTCTACAATTTTCAAAATATTTTGATAAGGAATATTATTCTATTTAAAATGAAGGAATAACTCCGTCCATTTTTTGTTTGTTTCCACATTTGCAGACAACCAACATTTAATTTTTTCATCTGTAACATATCTTTTTACCAATGACACCTCATCAAAAAGATCATTTTCGCAAATATTATTTTTCGGAAAATGGTTACTAATATATTCAAAAGATTTTTCCACATATTCCCATAAAATCTCCTTTTTTAATGTCACCCAATGAAAATTTTTAATATCTTCGAATTGAACTGTCCATTCTTCAAGATATTCCAAGCAGTTATTATAAAAATTTTTGACATGTTTCAGAAAATCAGGTCGTTTAATGG
>NW_019385027.1:334012-337159 GCF_000671375.1 Centruroides sculpturatus
TTTCTGCAATTGTGAAAACGAATATGGTGAAAAAACATTACAAATAATTGCTTCGGTTTTTGTCCTTGCACATGCAAATTTTTTGTCGTATAATGTTTTGATCATTTGCGACGTGCAATCCATTCATCTGAAACTTTGATTGTGGTTTATGGTGTGGAAAGCAAATAGCCCTTCCGCTAATGCTAGCTGTTTTTCCGTGTTGCCAAAGCTAGCACTGCGAAAAAACTGTTCCATTTTAGACGAGGAAGCGGCATTATTCAAAAATCTTTTGTGCCTCTTTGTCGCTAGATGTTTAGTAATATCGTTTTTTCCACCATGTGAGACCGAAAATTCAGCATTGCATTTATCACACCGTACCATATAGTCTATTTTGGTTTTTTTAATAAATGGAAATTCTCTGCTTAGCTCTTCGTTAAATTTGCATTCTCTTTTTTTACTCATCTTTTATTCTGTGGATAAATACTAGAAATAAATAAAAAATTTACTACAAAGGTTATAAAAGAGTATTAAATTTTACCTTATTAACCGTTACGTTGTGGCGACTATTGCTCTACCTTCGTCAATCAAATAATGAGTCAAACCGAACGTCAAATTGAAAACAACAAACCGCACTATCTAACGGCAGTCCACACTGTCTACACTTATCTGAATTAAGCCGAGACGTAACGACAATGATCGAACACTACCGAGTAAATCTAACTCGGTACATTGCCTAATTTAGTTTACTCTGCATGCATTTTATGTGTTTTTTTTATGTATTTTTTATTTCTTTATATTCACCATAATACTTAATAAATAATAGGTAGTATATTTTTACAGTACATTTAAAATAAGAAATGCAGATATTTTCTAAAAAGCGGGACATTTTTAAAAATCGGCGGGACGCGGGACAGTCCACCAAAAAGCGGGACTGTCCCGCCAAAATCGGGACGTGTGGTCACTTTAAGTTATGAACAAGCCAAAATGTCACTCAAGCACTCGCTAACTTTTGATCTAAGGGAGACGTTTATTAAGCTTCAATACAAAATATAAGCTCGAAAAATAAAATAAAATAACTGACGTAATTAAGTTCAACACTAGTTTGTAGCCTTAAAAATTCTACGTCTCCTAAAAACTTTAGAGCCTTGGATCAGGACCTAGTAAGCCGATTTATAAATTCGACACTGATATTCTACTGATAAGCGTGCCGGTTGGCCGAGCGATGAAGATGGCAGCCTCCCGCTCTGTAGGACTCGAGATCGAATGCAGACGGGTCGAAAAATGTCCAGAAAATTTTGGGGAGTGGTCTGTCCGGATATGTCGGGCCCTATTGTGGGCCTGGTCGAACCCATAATGGACTTACTAAAAGATGCCCTGTTATAGTGCCCACAGGGCGGAAAGAGTTAAAAATATGTATATATATATTCAAAAAGTTAATTAAAATAATTCAATTATATATTATATACAATATTTATATATATAGGTAATAATAATTGTAAAATTTTTCTTAAATTTTAAACTTAAAAATTATTTTATAGGTAATATTTGGGCGATATTTACTTTAACGTTACGGACGAATCCGACAACTGTATTCGAATTGTATACAGTCCGAGTGATGGCGTTTGTACGGTCTTTTCGATCAAAAATGGAAAATAATAGTTCTTCTCCACAGTCGAATTTTAGTTTTAAAATTAAGAAACTCGATCAGAAAATACAAAGAAATGTTCCGGAATTGGCGAATGAAGATAATTCTCAGAAAGATTTCATCAAATCTTTGGAAAATAAGAAAATCAAAAGGCAAGCATTTCACACGACCTCTAGCTACAAGTTGACATAATATATATCTTGTTTAAAGTATTATAAATGAATAATTCTTACCTTATTCTTTATTCGAATATCTAAATAGCAATCTTTCAATATTTATGAATACTTTTTGATGATTAGAAAAAAAAAATCTCTCTACTTATATCTATATATACTTAATGTATATGTAGTATTTATTTATATATTTCTATACAATACAATGAATGCAAATAAAGAATTAGTTTATTATTTAATATCGTAGTGATTGTTAAATATGATGGCAAAGTATTTTTATACTATTGAAATTTATCTGATAAAATTTTAGAAAATTATACAGAATAAGAATTTTTTTTTATGTAATTAAAGTTTATTTTTTCAAATTTCAGCCAGATTCAATCCTTGCTCTGAATTTTGATGGAGTGGTAGAGCTAAAAAGGATCCGTAGTTCCTTTCGGTTAGTTATTTCGTAAGCCCTTTCGGATCGAAGTTTTCTTTGTATCCCTTCTGTTTTGACTGGTTAATAAAAAACTTGGGCTTGTTTTTGAAAGGTTTTTTTTCTTAATTATTAACTAGGAGGAACCTAATACTTTGTGTATTATTTATATATATATTAGTAAACGGTTTAATTTGTTATGGTGTACCGTTTGTCGTCAATGTCGTGCGTGAAATGTGTATCTGCAAATAATCTCAGATCCGTAATACATTTAACATATAAATAGTTTTAGTCACTTTTTATGAAGAGTTTTAGGATACTATTCCAATTTTTTGAATTTTCTTTTATAAATGAATAATTCATATCAATTTAAATTTTTATTAGCTTTTGCAAATTGGTACTGCAAGAAACAAATTTTGGAATGCCATTTTTATAAAGGGTTGCTCCTGCTCTTAGATGCATAGCTTCATTTAGTTCTTTGCTTCTATAGGTATGGTTTGTAATTCTCATAGATTACTGTGTTCCTGGCAGTGATAAAATCTAGTTCAAATTCCAATCCTCTGAAAAGTTTATTCCCAGTTTACAAGATTCTAAATATAATTATTGTAGTCACAAATTGTTCAGTTAGAGAATCAAAGTTTTAGGAATGGATCTAGGTTTTAAAATTTTATATACATATATAAATTAATAAATTCCTTCACTTTATTGTTATGATGTTCCTTATATAAATTAAGATTTTAAAAATTTATATATGAAATGTAATGCTTTCTTAATACTTTAAAATAATTTTTACAGACATCCAATAATCAAATTTTAAATTTAAGCTTTTGTTATAAAATATAAATGATAACCCTCTTATCTATTTTGAGATTTTTAAACTCTAAATGTTGGATCTGGTTAAATTTTAAATATTTGTGGTGTTTTTTTTTTAT